>NC_092117.1:27928564-28166064 GCF_045679555.1 Salvelinus alpinus
CCTGAGGTGATTGGAGGGTCAAGGGGATGTGACGTTCTCCTCTATTTTTACAGCGCGGGGGAGGAGATAGGGAGGAATAGTTGGGTTGTTGTGCGCGCTCTCACCATCCTCGAGGCAGGACAGGGCAAGGCTTGTTTTGATTTTTCAGCGTCTGAAAAAGTACTGTATATAGACGCAAGTGAAGGTATTTGGCAAATGAATAGGTTGGCGATGTGGTAATGGTTATTACTGGAAGACATAAGCTACGTGATATTTAGGAGATGGGAAATGTACTAATAAAAATAAATTAAATCGTTATTCATTTGTTTTCTAATGACTAATGCACTAATAAGCATTGTTTTTGGCACTTTTGGCCTATTGAATCTTGAATCTTAACACAAGCCTGTATCTTAGTCTACACCTACATTTTCCATTGTAAATTATATCCCACAACCAGAAGATCAACCACTTCAACTCGATTCAGACAAGCGTTGACAGGAACAGACCAATGCAGTGATGGAGGGATGAGAATGTCACATGTTTTCAGTAGCCTATAATATACACCGCACTTCTATGTCTATCTCCACCCCTCCATCAACTGTCAATTCTGCTCCACCGCAATCAATCAGTTATTTGTCAGGGGCTGTCAATCCGGCCTTGATTTGACAGCTATTGTAGCGGATTACATGCGAGCATAGTTGCATGGGGAAAAGGGGCCACATGGAAAGAGAGAGAGGCATCTGAGAAAA
This sequence comes from Salvelinus alpinus, assembly GCF_045679555.1. NCBI lineage: Eukaryota > Metazoa > Chordata > Actinopteri > Salmoniformes > Salmonidae > Salvelinus > Salvelinus alpinus. Next base: position 27,929,293 of record NC_092117.1, read on the forward strand.
GAGACTTAATTTGGACAAAATCAATCTTTCTCGTGTTAAATTCAATGTGTATATACGCATCGACAATATGCTGACTGCAAAGCGCTATGCATCTTTTTCAGATTTATTCATAAGTGTCCATGGAATTTAAGACGGTATTTGAAAATTAATAAGGATATTGACTTGGCTAAACTAACCACATTTTACAAGGTTCTCCTCAAACACAGCGACCGAAGGCATATCTCGGTCGCAGATTCACTTGGATGTATGCCTTGTTGACGTGCTAGTCTGAACTAAAAAACTCGGACATTTCCGACTTGCTAACTGTTGTAGTTAATTGTACAGGTGCCGCATTCAAACTAGTTAGCAAGTCGGACATTTCCGAGTTTCCTAGTTCAGACTAGCACGTGAACGCGGCATAAATTAAGCATTTTCAACGTTTTCCCTCCCTGTCAAATACTTCAAAACGAGGAATGTATCCCGAAATCTGATGTTATTTAATTTTATTTAACTAGGCAAGTCAGTTAAGAACATATTCTTATTTCCAATGACGGCCTAGGAACAGTGTGGTTATTAACAGCATTGTTCAGGGGCAGAACGACAGATTTTTACCTTGTCAGCTCTGAGATACGATCTAACAACCTTTCGGTTACTGGCCCAACGCTCTAACCACTAGGCTACCTGTCAGAAATAGTTCAAAGTCGAACAGAGTCCACTATTATATTTTAGTAATGTTCATGTTCCTGCGTAAGGACTTACCTACGTTTAGCCTAGATAGGGGAAAAGTTATGGCTAAAATCACATTTAAATGTAATAATGTGAATTGCTTGAAATGTGACCAGAAAGTGTTTTTAAATGGCAATCTAGCAGTGTTGCTTAGTAGGCTATAGGGGAGCATTTAACATGATTTTGAATAGCCAATATGAACTACACAGTTATTAGTGGAAGGCAAAGTTCCCCATAACAAAGTCACTCCGAGCAGTCAGCGGCTATCCAACACCCGTCAACATGTAAGTTTCACATTACTGAGTGAAACATAATGTTCTGGATTCTCAGCAAAGGCGAACAATAACCACTTTCCCTCACAGATCCAAACGTACTTCTTCTATACGTATCGTAAAAAACCCGTCATTCGCCTCTGTTATCTCCCCAACAACAATGACAAATAAAAGGGAACAAAAAAACGAGTCCAGACATTTTATATTGATGTCAACTCGATTTTATTTACATACAATGAAAATTATTTATTTAATTTAAGAGGGAGAAAAGAAGGGTGACAAAGATAAATAAAAGATAAATGGTGTGTCAGAGTGCTGAGTAAATAAGTTTAAAATGCCTTGAACTATTCACCGCTGAGATGGCTAATCAGTATTGAGGCTCAGGGGAATCGGGCAGCCTTTCAATGCGGGTCTCTTTTCATCTCAATCGGGATAGAGGCGCTCAATTAAAAGCCTATCAGTTTATAAGTAAATCAACGCCTATCAAAGTTGTCACTTCAAACAAAACGATTATTATTGTAACCCGCCTCCGCTATTAATCTCTCTCTACGGTAATCGGTTTGACAGGTCATCTTGGAGAGCAAGAAAACCTGGAGTGGACAATCACAGGGGGGCAGAAAAACAGCTGGAAAAGTAAATATATTTATTTTAGGCCTTCAAAGAATTTTGTTAAAATGACCGGCATTTCGGAAAACTATGGATATATATTTGAAGTTATATTTTATAAAAAATTTAACCAGAGTGTAAAATATGTAATTGATAGTTTAACCATATGGGAATTATAGACAGAATATGAAGTAAATTATTTTACTTTGTAGGCTACTCAAGTGTCACTACATGTCAACATTGGCCTAAAGGCCTATTCACATGAAACTCAACTTCTTGCAGCCTATTGAAGCCTTACCATATAATGAATGTTCTTATCGCAGAAGCAAACACTGCTATAGTCATAAACTGCTATCAATGTTGTATATTTTGAGCCCTTGAATAAAGGAAATATCTAAAATGAATTTACATTGTAGCCTAATGTCTTTTATCAGATTTTTTATTTACATTTTAAGCCATACATATATTTTCTGTTAATTGTTCACTAAAGTTAATTGTAACGTACTGGCCGCCTCCTCGTTTTATTTTCAAACCATACTGAATGCAATTTGTGAATACCTTCCTCATTACTCGGTGTGCACAAAACTGCATTAAATCCATTACAGACAAATTACAACATAAATCAATTAAATTACGTTGTGACATTTATTTTTGGGGGACTTACAAAGTTGAAACATAACTAAGCAAGAAAGTGTCTTACAAATACAATTTTCCCGTGGCCCTTAAATGCTGTGGACTTTGAAGTACAAGAAGAAGGAGAAGACGGCCTAATAATCAAAATGTTGTCTGTCTGGCAGAACAGGAAGAGAACGTTTCACAATATGCAAAGATATATGATTGATAAACGTCAGTCTAACTGTTTTCTGTAAGGGCTGTCAGCCCGTGACAAAATACGTGAGTTATTATGGCAACGGGCAACCATAAATTCCCAGTGTCAGGCGAAACCCCTCTTTATTGTCGGTTTGACGAATGAGGTTCTACACCAGATTCCAAATACTCGATATTTCCGTTAAATGGAAACACATTTTTCCCTGCCATAATTCATGATATTTAAATAGAAAGTTTTAAAAGTGCCCATATACTTCATAACGACGACATGTTTATGAATCACTCCCTATATGTAAATATAATTATTTACAGCAGCACGAGAGTAGCTTGGGCTGTCAGTTCTGCTCTAGACTATATGCCTCCTTTAGCAGAGGTTTGCAGCGAAGGCAACATTTAATATATTACGTTACGTTTAGAATTTAGATTTTCATTCCCCTATATAGGGAGTATTGGAATGATGCTAATTACATAGCCTACTTTTATAACGTAAAATACATTTTCAATGACGTACAGTGAGTTTGTCGCCGACTATATTAAATACGTTTTTTTGTTGTTTTGCAATATGACTTACATACTTTTCTGTCGTAATCAAGCGAATAGGCTCTCGCATCCATCATTTTATTTTTGCATCCAAAGAGTTTGCTGAAAGAGTAGCCTATGGACAACTCCAAAGCGATATTTTATCATAGCTTCTCAGTCAATGGAACTAGAAAAATAGCCTATATTATCTTCCAGTTAAAAGCATGCACGGTGGAGAACAAACGTAGGGAACACATTTTTATCAGAGGTAAAAGGTGAAAAAGGGCGCATAGAACCACGTTAAAAGACTTACAACAAAATATTCCGAAGTGAAACGACAGATCTGTGAAAACACTGCGCAAACGTAATCCTTTGTTTACTAATGTTGCATTGCAAAGATCACACGATACATTTATCAGTTACATTGTTACAATATTATATTGTGGGACATAGGTGGCTACAAATACATCGACTGGAGCATGCGTGTTTTCCAGCAGCGGAGCCTCGAGAGCTCGAGGTGGGCAGAGCAGAAAGAGGATTTTTCGCGTCAGGGAGGATCTAAAATGACGTCACTAACATTCCCTCTGAATAACCAACATATATAGGTCGGGTCCACCTTTGCAGGGGTTGTGTTATTACAAGGCACAATAACACCTTTTTTTATGAGTTCAACTAGTATTTAGGAGCCATTTTGGCTTATTTATGTGCTCATGTGTTGTGTGTTTATCTTGTCTATCTAGGGTCATTTTAACTTGCTTTGTACACTAGAGGCACTCTCACCCGGGGTCCAGGTCACTAGTCACATGGCTGGGGTACACAGGTGATGTGAAGTAATAGCACAGGTGAGAGGAGAGAGCATGCGGTTCTTACCATCATACTAGAAAAGTATTGCATCCAAAGTTTCTCTTTTTTAATTTATCTTCAATATCACCCAAAAACAAGATCTACTGTGGAAAGCAGGGTTGAGGTCAAATCTGAATTGAGTTGCGCATTGCTCTCAATTCCAATTCAATTCTGGAATTTGAAATTGGCCATACCCCACAGGAAACAGAATTTGAATATAATTTAAATTAAAGGAAGTAGAATGTAATTAAATCAGAGAGGAAGAGGCAAAGCAAGAGATTTTACTCTGCCCAAAATCTGCCACGAAAATAACACCACGAAGTGAGGAATTTTTGTATGACGATCAATTAGTGTCAAATTTGGCCAACAAAAAAATGTAATAGCTAACTTGCTATGTGAGGTTTATTTGATCTAATAGAAGCTTCGTAATTAGGGTGTTATGAATCCACTGATATAAGTGGCATTTTGGAAACTGAAAAAAAAAAAAAAAACTTTATATCAGGAGTTGTGCCTGTAAATAGGACTCATCATGGATATAACCTGTTATAGCATGGCCATTGCCATTGAGGGCTTCCACTATTTTAAAGTAGTCATCTGGGTGGGGATTCCCATGAGTTGGGAGCAATCTAGCAATGAAGAACAAGAAAATTGCCTACTTAAAAAAACATGGAGATAGCCTCAATGGTGCTGGCCATGCTGTCACAGACGTTATGATGGCACAGGCTGCGGCCCAAACATTTAAAAGACACACCCTATCCCCTCAGCACTACAATTAAGTGGACACTTATGATGACGTATCATGACATCTGACAAGTATACACTTGCAGGGCAAGGGGCGAGAGAGGAAGGAATAATCTTTAAAAAATGGATCATCCTTGGCCGGAAATTCGTCACTCGTTCATCCTGCAATGATTGTGTTTTCAGCTACCGGTAGCTTGTCGGTGCTTTATATGCCCTACAGTCAATTATCAGTGCATGTCTACTTATATTAAATATATAATTATTAATATATGCCTACTGTATGACAGCTAGCTAATTAATTAGCTAACTAACGTCAGTCTGCCTAGGTGGAACTTCTGAAAATGTTTTAGTTCTACAATTTCCAAAAGATAAACAAACAAAAACATATTTACGAGACGTGTTTGTGCCGTCATGTGCATTCGTAGCACGATTTCGAATTAATTTACATTCGTTTTGACTTACACTTGTATGTTGACTTCTCCATTGATGTTGTTTTGAAATTTTCGCTGACTTTTCTTACCGGATGTACAATCGTCGTAAATTGAATTATGGGGAGTTTCAGGCCCCGGCGTGAACATAATTGTACACTCGTAAAGCCGACTAAAAAAGAGGCCTGAGGGGCTTACGTTGCAAACTTCCCTTGCTTGGCTAATCATTTGGACCGCCCTCCAAGATGGCGATGGGGATTCTCCCAAGGGCATAAGGCGAGGGTAAGTGGACAAGGGTGTGTCTTTTAAGTGTTTGGACCGCAGCCACAGATACAAAGATGAGTCCTCTACAAATCTCTATTGACTGTTTACATGCGTATCTGCCCTCTCATTGGCCTTCCCACTAAAGCCCTACCTGATGAGGCCATATGCCGGGCACAACATCAGCTAAATCTTCAACTATCGTCTCTGTCAAGCTAGAATGACAGTGGAGAAGGCATTCAGAATTCTTGCAGCCAGATGGAGGATTCTCTACAAGAAAATCAACCTACTGCCAAGCAAGTTTGACACCCTAGTGAACGGTAGTGTATATGTTGACCTATTTTCAGCTCAAGAGGCAACCTCAGTCTTGAAAATGCTGATTCACCCCCGCTACAACCTATGGAGCCTGATGACGCTGAGGACGACGTGGTGTCCCGAGCCATGACCCTGTGCTACAGATGCCTGAACAACAGTCAAGACCAACCACTACAGACACGGCTCAAGACTGGCAGCCAAGAAAAAGAACACAGAAGGTCAACTGTCAAGATGTGGATGAAAAGCTGCTTGCATTTGTCAGGAGGCCAATCCCTCCTGCTGCTACCTCTGAGGATGAGAAAATAGGAAGAAACAAGGGACGTCTGAAAGTGAAACTACTATCATTGATTGTAAACTGGGATGACCTGTATGCAACACCTATACCACCACCACAATGGCTCTTTGATGCTCTGCATGGAAGAGGTGGACTGCAGCCTATGATGTAAGGCCAGCCCAGGCATCAATACTCCTACTCACCAGGATCTAGGTCTCCAACACATAGCTGGGATGACCAGCAGGCAACACCACTGCCACCATCACGGCCTGCAAGTACTCCGCACGGAAGAGGTGGACTGCAGCCAATCATGTACGATGAGCCCAGGGATCGATACTCACCAGAACCTAGGTCTCCAACACATAGCTGGGATGACAGCTTCAGTACATTCTCTCAAGAGAGCTAGGACAGAGACTCCCAGTCACATTGTTAATCTCCTCCTAAAAGGCAGATACCAGCCATGTGCATACTTAGGCCCATGTTCTGTTTTAAAAAGGGAAATGTTTATGTATGCACTATTTGCACTTCTTTGTTGTTGCAGTTATTTTGCATTGCACCTTGTATTTCATATTTTTGCTATTCCGTGGATATTGTAATTGGGAGGGATATGCCATTTTTTGTTTACATGCATTGCTCTGGCTGTTCATCTCACCTACAACAGGTGCACCATGCCTTGCTGTGACTGTTAATGTCACCTTGAATAATTATAAATAAGACTAAACAAAGAACAGTGTGTCTTATGTACCTTGAGTAAAATGAATATACAATATACAGCACCTGGTGATCTTGCTGCTCCCTTAATGTAATGAAATACAGGCCTACATCTGTGGAGCATCATGATGACCAGTGTGCTGGAGTTTCTTTACACTATAGTATACTGCTTTTCTTCATGCACCTGCTTACACAATACAACATTTTTCAATAACTAACCTTAGAGTGACAGCTAGTCTTTGCTTTGCCTCTATTGGGGCCCTGTAGTTGGTCGTCTGCTTGGTGAGGTCTGGGCCAACAAAAGACAGAAGAGTCTCCATCTCTTCTGCACTCATCCGGAAGTATCAGTGATGTCGACGCGGTCCAAGAGCAGCTCCTGGACAAGGTGGTAGTATTGCCCATGCTCCCTTCTCAGCACATTTATGGGATGCACCCATAACCACCTCCTCCTTACCTGTCTGCGCCTCAATAACAGAAGGGTGACCAACTTTTATTTTAGCAGGTGGCGTCTGTTAATCCATGCTGTTTAGAAAAGCATTCATAAAGTATTGTTTATTTTTTTTACTTGTTTGGATGAGTATAATATTACAGTTTCTTATTTCATGGGTTTTTATTCAGTAAATGCATTGTTTATATCTCATACCAGAGTGGTTTGGTTGTATGATGAAAGAGACTGGCTAATTATAGTACTCAGCCTAACATCATGTATACTATAGGAATATGGGATTATTTGAGAGGAAAGTGTCTAGAGGTGTAAAACTACAATTTGCACTTATTAAATTATACTCCTGTCCTGGCAATATCACTATTGTACAATTTGCAATCATGTACTTACTTATTACCCATGTTACCACTCCTCAATCGCGGTGAAATCAGAAGAATCAAAATACATTTCAACAGGGTCACTGAAAATGTAGGCAAGAAAAGGCGCTAACGAGATCGTCCCCCCCCAAAGTAATATCATTGGTTCAGAGTTTGTTTTGATATTTCAACCTGCGTGTCCCGATCGTTTCTGCTGTGGGTGAACAAAATCAACAGCGGACGCACGTTCGGTTTGGTCAGCAAGACACTGCATCTCAGTGCTTGAGGCGTCACTACAGACACCCTGGTTCACAACCAGCGGTGATTGGGAGTCCCATAGGACGGCGCACAATTAGCCCAGCGTCGTCCGGGTTTGGTCGTCATTGTAAATAAGAATTTGTTCTTAGCTGACTTGCCCGGTAGAAGAAAAAAGTATAATAATTGCTTAAAGTTCAGAATGTCTCCAAAACCATATCAATGTCTAGACAGAGCATTTGGGCATCGTCGGGGCAGAAAGGTACGTGGAATGACTCCAATGCAATGTAAGCAAGCAGGTCGGATCTGCTGAATACCAATTACAGGTGAATCAGGCTATAATTGCATGTTAATTAGGTTACCAGTACCAACTAATGGTCCCCAGTGAACCCCAAACAAATAAAGTGTGTAAGTAGGCTAAGTATGTAAATCCCACATCCTATAAGGCTTGCACTGATGAGTAATAGTAAATAGGCTAGTGTTTTGCATTCTACCAATCACCTGTTCCAGATGCAATCTTATTCAAACTTTAAGCTCTTAGCCTAGCCTATATCGTAATTAGTTCCAACCACAGTTCAGGAACAATAACTAAGAATATAGGACTGTCTCCACCACTCTGAAATGCGACACAAGCGAATCCTGACATAATTCTAGTAATAGCGCGTTTCCGCATTGGATCAGCTGATTCGGAGGAAGTATGCGGAAGAAGTAAATTCGAAACCTCAAGTAACCAAACAAAATAGTGACCTTTCTGGAAAGCTACTGACAGTAAAGTGTTTTAAATTATTTTAAAGCATTAGAGTATCTGTACCAGTTCCACTCCAGTAGTTATTTCACAGAGGTAGCCTAGTAACTGAACGGTCATCATCATGGCATGCAGCGACTCTATGGTCACAATGAATGGAACCCAAGTAAGTGTGAATCATTTCCAACATTTCGTGTAGGTTGCATTTCTCGTGTGCAATTATAAACGAACAGTATACAGTAGGATAGTTATCAGTGTATGTCGCTCAGGTTTTGTTTTTCGTGCATTTCTGGTAGGCTACGCTGCATTGCCTCCATTGTCATGTGCTGCTACTGTCATGTGACTTAAATAACTTTTCAGAACTTTTGCGGAACTGTAGTGTTTTGGCAGGTAGAATGCAAACTCGTTTTTATAAAGTTTGAAACACATCACTGCAGCGCAGATATGGCTTTATCATCTAGTCTATTCGATGGTGTTTTATCAATGTGTCGAAGCTGAGCAGTGAGTACAGTTGTGTGCACAGGGCAGGTGTACAGAGTCAATATACTACCGTGCACCTTAAAGGTTACAGAGCATGTTTAAATGAAAGTGACAATGTAACTGACCAGGTATCAAACATCCAGAGACCTGGAAGGTTTCTCACATTGGCCTAGCCATCAAATGGCTTAAATACATTCAATGTCCAATATTCTGTCATTGATTTATTCAGGGGAGCACAAATGAGACCATGGTTTCATTCACGATGGTGCCCTGAGTACAAACATTTTCTCAATCAAGAAAATGAATATTATTGGATGTGTATTTGATAGAGAATGTATTGTTGTTCGTTTCACAAGTCCTCAGGTCACAAGCAAAGGTAAACCGTTCAACATACCACCTACTCTGCCCCATAAGCTTAAACACATTCACTCCACCATGGGCTATTTACTCTTACTCACTTTAACCTAGAAACGGACTGGCCATAGAACAGTTTGGGCAGATGCCTGATGTGCTGGTCCACCTTTAGCCCAGTAGGCCTGTCTAAAATCTTATTATCGTTTTGCACATACTGATCATTATTCCGCTAACAATGGGGACCTCAAGGAAAGAAATCCACCGGTGTGTTAGAAATGCCCGGGCCAATTTCTGGTCCCACTCTGTCACTATTGTATCCCATTAATTAACATGTATCTATGTGTCTCTCTGTTGTTGCTTTACAGGTTTCCTATATTGGACACGACTGTGAGGACATCCCAGAGTTCCTTGGAGAAAGATATGGATGCTTGGCAAGACGGCTAGATCTCAGCTTCAATCAGCTACGGTATGAAATGAGTCCTGAATACTTCCATGGACACAGTGCTGCCTTGAGGGTGGTGCTTTGTGTTAGGTCACATCTCTTATTAAGTAAGATACAACTATGTAAGCATACCCTTCATTAATAAATTATTACAAGTAATATACATACTCTTACACTAGATTACTTATAAATAGGATTGCATACAGGCCTTGCATAGTCATGCAGTCATCAGTGTGGTGGTGGGTGGACGCAACTCAATATTAAGAAGGTGATCCTAATGTTTGGTTTACTCAGTGTAGATGGATGGTACACTGACCTGCCTTCATTGTTTTTACCACCTTATCTGATAAAGATAGGTTGATGTATCTCAGTAGAAAGATCCCGATGTGCCCATTGTACGTGTACATTTTAGTCATTTAGCAGACACTCTTATTACTGTAGAGGCACAATTAGGGTTAATTGCCTTGCTCAAGAGCACATCAACATTTTTTGTCATAGCTGTGTGAAGGGCAGGATCTTTGCATTATCTGCATTAAGTGCAATTGAATATGTTCACATTACGTCCACTATGTGGTCTGGCATGTCAGAGGGACATCAAAAATCTTGTGAGGGCCTCGGACTGCATCCCAAACGGCAGTCTTCGGGCCCTGGTCAAAAGTAGTTGGCTATAGGGAATATGGTGCTATTTAGGAGACACTGAGCAGCGGAGAGCTGGGGTGGCTGCTACCACGCTGTGGCTGAATTAAAGGCCTGATCAATAAATGTGACATGTTAATGCAGGGGCCAAATAGAATAAAAGATCCTTCTGACAGGACCTGAAGAATCACCTTGTGGCAGCTGGTTCAGAGCGAGGGAGGGGGGGGGGCGGGGTGCCGTCTCTGTCATCTCAGCAGCAGGACTGGCAAAGTTTATCTGACAACTAAAAGAGGAGAGATGATGGTTAGAAGGTGCTTTTGTTTCTTGACCTGTCAGGGCCTTGAAAGGCCTCTGAATGGAGGCTCTTTTTGTCACGTCGTCGAAAATTGGCGTCGTCCAGCATTGTCTGTGCTGGAAATGTGGATTCTTGTTTAATTGATTCGCTTTGCGCCCGAGTCCTGTCACGTTAATAATTGCTAAGTCCCGCACCCCAGCCCAGTCTGTCGTGAATAAATGTGTGCTTATCAGAGCATTAATAATCCTAATGAACCGCAGCGATTGAAAAACTAGCGTTGTGTTTGCTGGAGTTTGATTTGCCTGCCTTTCCATTCGCTGAGGGCGTCAAACTCTGAAGATTTCAGACATGATTGCCCCCCTTGAATGTGAAACAAAGGCAATGTGGTAAAATGTGTAAACTGCAGCCTTCTTCAATGGATGTAATAATGTTAGGCTGGTTGGTCATTTGCTGTTGGGTTTTGAGTTGTTATTACACAGTTAATAACAAGAGAACAGTTAGTAGGCTAGATCTTTTAGTAAATGTGTTGATTGATGTCATTCAAATGCTGATGACATTATTTTTTCGATCAGCCTTATCTTGAATAATGAATGATCGCATTCTCATATCTATTACATTATAAATATGTTATATGTTATATTATAGGTATGTTTCTATATAATATATATGTTATATATTATATTAGATACATTGTAGATATGTTATATATTGCTTTTTGTGCAGGTTATGAACAGTGTGGTTTGACTTGTGCCTTTCACTAACCTTAGAGTCATCCTAGGCAGAAACTCTAGAGACATAGGAGACAGAGACAGTCCTTTGAAGGCTATTGATTTATCGAAATTGACTTCAATACAATCATACAGCCATGGTTATACTGTGTGTCCAGGGCCCTGACTTTCTCCTGGATAGGTTGGTTGCAGTCAGTGGTAACAAAAAACTTCTAGTCGTATGTTTATGGGCTCGTTTGAGTGGTAAGGCGAGAGCAACCAACTGTAGATGAAAGTTGAGGAGTGAAGTTGGGGAAGGTGCATCTGCGACAGCCTAAAGTTGGACACTGATGTAGTTTTCCAACAGCAAGGCTCAGATCAACATGGCAGTGTTTCCATTGTTTATAGAAGTTGTTCTTTATAATGTTGAAATATTCATGTCTCCAACCCCCATATCACACACTCACAAACTGAAAATATATGTGTGTACATTGTACAATCAATTGGTGAGAGGTTGTGTAAAGTTCATGCAGTCGACATGTAGGCAGGCGTAAGTCGGACAATTTGTATCCCCATAATGCAACACACTTTGAAAGGCGCTGACCAACGATGGTCACCGACTTGACAGAAGTGATCCTCTCTAGTGCTCCCACCATCATCCAGTTGTGGTGAGGTGATTTTATTGTTTCCCTAGCCTGGTCTCAGATCTGTTTGTGCCGTCTTGCCAACTCTTATGGTAATCAGTTAGCAAGACAGCACAAACAGATCTGGAACCAGGCTATTATTTCCCTACCTATTCCTCATACACTGGATGTGTGCGAAGAGGGATATAGCTAGACAGACTGTCCATGTTGCATAGCTCTAAAATACAGTAATGTCTACCTTCCATACAGGACACGGCTTCATGGAAGTTGACTGCTACAGGCCTAATTTACCTGATGCAATTGCTGTACAATATGATCTTGTTGCCATCTGATGCACATTCAAATGTCATAAAAAATCAACACTGCAGAGCTCTCCCTGTTCTCTGCCCTGATTGTATCACTGCTGATCATATCTGGAAATGTGCATGTACACCCTGGCCCATCTACCCAATTTTGACTCGTACTCTGTTTCACTGATTTCTGCTCTTGTAAAAGCCTAGGTTTTCTGCACCGTTAACACTAGAAGCGTATTACCTAAAATTGATCAATTGAAAGTGTGGGTTCACACTTTCAGTTCAGATGTGTTGGTCATTACTGAGACGTGGTTAAGGAAGAGTGTTTTGAACACTGATGTTAACCTTTTCTGGTTATAACCTTTTTCGGCTAGACAGATCTTCTGAAGGTGGTGGAGTGGCAATCTTTACCAAGGATCACCTTCAGTGCTTAGTTGTCTCCACCAAGTCTGTCCCTGAACAATTTGATTTGCTGGTTTTAAGCATTAAATTTTCAAATAGCTCTTTGTTGACTGTTGCTGGGTGCTATCGTCCTCCATCAGCACCGGCCTGTACTCTACCTGCCCTAAGCTCTCTCCTGGCCCATTACACTAAGTCTGAATGTGTCCTGCTAGATGACCTAATCTGGGACATGCTTAAAACACCTGACCAAGTCTTAAAGCAATGGGACTCCCTAAATCTCTCTCAGATTATTACCAATCCCATAAGGTATGACTCCAAACACCCAGAAAAGGCTACTCTCCTCAATGTTAACCTCACAAATAATCCTGATAGGTATCAGTCTGACGTTTTCTGTAATGACCTTAGTGATCACTGTTTTACAGCCTGTGTTGGTAATGTCTGCTCAGTGAAACAACCTGTCCTGATTTGTCATAGACGCTTGCTAAAAAACTTTAATGAGCAAGCCTTCCTTCATGACCTGGCCTCAGTAAATTGGTATAGAATCAGCTTGATTCCCTCTGTCGAAGGCGCTTTGACCTTATTTTTTAAATATTTTTAGTGGTATTGTTAACAAACACACCCCCATAAAGAAAATGAGAATTAAAAACAGATTCCGCCCCTGTTTCGACCGTGATCTGGCAGTTACTCCACCTCAAGAATTCCATTTGTCGAAAAGCTCGGCACACGCATACTCATGCTGACTGGCTCTCGTTCAGGCAAATGAGAAATAAGTGCACTCGGCTATCTGGAAGGCCAAAGTTAGTTACTTTAAGGAGCAGTTCTCTCTCTCTGTGGGTCTAACCCCAAGACGTTCTGGAAAATGGTTAAAGACCTGGAGAATAAACCCTCATCCTCACAGCTGCCCATGTCCCTTAATGTTGATGATGTGGTTGTTACTGACAAGAAACACATGGCTGAGCTCTTTAATCACCACTTCATTAAGTCAGGAATCCTATTTGACTCAGCCATGTCTCATTGCCCGTCCAACAATTCCACATCTCCCATCACTTCTAATGCGACTAGCCCCGATTCTCCTCTCTCCTCTTCCCCTGCCCCACTACAAAAGTTTCTCCTTGCAGGCATTCACTGAGTCCAAGGTGCTAAAAGAGCTCCTTAAACTTGACCCCCAAGAAAACATCTGGGTCAGATGGTTTAGACCCTTTCTTCTTTAAGGTTGCTGCCCCTATCATCGCCAAGCCTATCCCTGACCTTTTTAACCTGTCTCTGCTTTCTTGGGAGGTTCCCATTGCTTGGAAGGCAGCCATTGTTCGTCCTTTATTTAAAGGGGGAGATCAAGCTGATCCTAACAGTTATAGGCCTATTTCTATTTGCCCTGTTTATCAAACGTTTGGAAAAACTTGTGAATAATCAACTGACTGGCTTTCTTGATGTCTATAGAATTCTCTCTGTTATGCAATCTGTTTTTTGGTCAGATTGTGGACGTGTCACAGCAACCTTAAAAGTCCTAAATGATGTCACCATTGCCCTTGATTCTAAGCAATGTTGTGCTGCTATTTTTATTGACTTGGCCAACGCTTTTGATATGGTAGACCATTCCATTCTTGTGGGCCGGATAAGGAGTATTGGTGTCTCTGAGTGGTCTTTTGCCTGGTTTGCTAAATACCTCTCTCAAAGAGTGCAGTGTATAAAGTCAGAACATTTGCGGTCTCAGCCACTGCCTGTCATCAAGGGAGTACCCCAAGGCTCGATCCTAGGCCCCACACTCTTCTCAATTTACATCAACAACATAGCTCAGGCAGTAGGAAGCTCTCTCATCCATTTATATGCAGATGATACAGTCTTATACTCAGCTGGCCCCTCTCCAGATTTTGTGTTGAACGCTCTACAACAAAGCTTTCTCTGCCCTTAACCTTGTTTTGAACACCTCCAAAACAAAGGTCATGTGGTTTGGTAAGAAGAATGCCCCTCTCCCCACCAGTGTGATTACTACCTCTGAGGGCTTAAGGTAGTCCCCTCATACAAGTACTTGGTAGTATGGCTAGACAGTACACTGTCCTTCTCTCAGCACATATCAAAGCTGGTTAAATCTAGACTTGGTTTCCTCTATCGTAATCGCTCCTCTTTCACCCCAGCTGCCAAATTAACCCTGATTCAGATGACAATCCTACCCATGCTAGATTACGGAGACATTTATAGATCAGCAGGTAAGGGTGCTCTCGAGCATTCTTTACCATTCGTCCATCAGATTTGCAACCAATCCTTATAGGATACATCACTGCACTCTATACTCCTCTGTAAACTGGTCATCTCTGTATACCCATCGCAAGACCCACTGGTTGATGCTTATTTATAAAACCCTCTTAGGCCTCACTCCCCCCTGTCTGAGATATATACTGCAGCCGTCATCCTCCACATACAACACCCGTTCTGCCAATCACATTCTGTTAAAGGTCCCCAAAGCACACACATCCCTGGGTCGCTCCTCTTTTCAGTTTGATGCCGCTAGCGACTGGAACGAGCTACAAAAAAAATACTAACTGGACAGTTTAATCTCAATCTCTTCATTCAAAGACTCAATCATGGACACTCTTACTGACAGTTGTGGCTGCTTTGCATGATGTATTGTTGTCTCTACCTTCTTGCCTTTGTCCTGTTGTCTGTGCCCAATAATGTTTGTACCATGTTTTGTACTGCTACCATGTTGTTCTGCTGCCATGTTGTGTTGCTACCATGTTGTTTTCATGTGGTGTTGCTTCCATGCTGTGTTGTCAAGTGTTGTTGTCTTAGGTCTCTTTTTATGTAATGTTGTGGTGTCTTGCTTGTCGTGATGTGTGTTTTGTCCTATATATATTTTTTTAATCCCAGCCCCCGTCCCCGCAGGAGGCCTTTTGGTAGCCCGTCATTGTAAATAAGAATTTGTTCTTAACTGACTTGCCAAGTTAAATAAAATAATTTGTTGGTTTTAGAAAAGATCAAGGCCCGCATTTATGTTCCTCGTTCTTGATCGCGTCACATTAAGATCAAATATGTATATCTCTGACATTTCTCATTTCATTATTAATATTTCATTTGGTTAAGGGGGAATCTTAGATTTCAGATATTATTATTGGACTTCAAATGATTCTCTGAAAAGAGGAGAATGGGTGAAGTTACCCAAGCCATTTGGCACTAATAGTATTGATTGATTGACTGATAGTTGTGTATTAGGTGTTGGATTACAAACTATTTGATTTCCCTCTAAACTTATTACTGGTGAGGCTTGTATTCATGTCATCAAGACATCTCACTTTTCCAGCTCCCACCATCTCATATCTAGGGCCAGTATTTAATTTCTGACCAGCAGAACTCTGGTTCCTGTACGTTCTGGAGTTTTCTGGTCTGTGGCCTAATGAAACAACTGATCCTGTTGCATAGTGTAAATTAACCACCCTTTAATAAAAGCATTCTTTGCGATGATTGGAGGCTGTGGAGGTCACATGATTGGGTGGAGCTGTGAAATTCAATTAGCGAGTAGACGTGACGCTAGCTCAGGGTCGTAGTTATCCCCATAAGAACTCCCCTTGAGGACAAAGGAACCCAGTCCCACAGCTGTGTGTAAAACATGTAGTCTGTCCCTGATGAGAGGAACTCTCTGTGATACCGCCTGTACTTGTTATGAATCACTTCAAAACAAGTGCTTGAAGTCTCCTCGCCCCTATCAAGATTTGTTTCACGGTACCGCTCTGTAGACACACCAGTGTTTCACAATTGTGACCCCATTTCGGTGACGCCAAAAGTAACCCAAGTGCAAACTGCCTTGACGACTGACACTTTGTCAGACAGTGGGAGTGGACTGTCTTCAGTATAATATGTTTATATCCGTCAGCCCAGTTAACAGCTCTCATCCACTAACTTGACAATGAGTGCCAGTGAAAATGAGGCAGCACCTGTCACTGAAGTATGTGTGTGTGTGTGTGTGTGTGTGGCTGGGAAGGTAAAGTCAGGAGATAAAGTTGGTGTAGCAGCCTGTCACACCTACACCTCCTATCCCCATGCCAACCTGTCAGGCTGCCTCATTGATGTGTTGAGAGAGTGAGACGCCGAGACCAATGTAGCAGTTGGAGGACAGGGGTGGATATTATTGTGCTGTCCACTTAGTTTCAGGTCAGGTGTGTGTGTGTGTGTGTGTGAGAGAGAGAGACATTGCGACGATGGGGAATACACTGTAGACACCACTACTGTCTAATGGTTACTACTAGAGCCAGTGTCTGTCGTAGGGGTTTCAATCCATTACCTGCTGTAATATCATATATGACACATGAGGAGAATACATACTAACATTATCTGGTTGTTTCAGTGCAACAGACGAGTCACATCTCTGTTCAGACGAAACATGACTTTGAGACTTGTTTGTAAAGAGACATTTCTGGAAAATCATTTGACAGGTTTCCTCCTTGTCACCACCACGCTCGGCTTCAAATGTCTAAAATGTTACTTTTTATACTTTAATCGGCTGTGTTGTTGTTTCTGATTGCAAATGAGAGGGATAGGGTCCTGTGTAGCCTGTTGTCTCATCACATGCAGTAGGTCTCAACTGTAGTGGTACTTGTATACAGATCAAGATGGATGCCAAAGGTACACACACTGGTAACTTTGGGGAGCGTTTTATTGAGCCACACTGCTGCGTCATAGTGTTCAGATGTATATTGTGGTGATCACTGCTGTGTCGTAGTGTTCAGATGTATATTGTGGTGATCACAGCTGCGTTGTAGTGTTCAGATGTACATTGTGGTGATCACAGCTGCGTTGTAGTGTTCAGATGTATATTGTGGTGATCACTGCTGCGTCGTAGTGTTCAGATGTATATTGTGGTGATCACTGCTGCGTCGTAGTGTTCAGATGTATATTGTGGTGATCACTGCTGCGTCGTAGTGTTCAGATGTACATTGTGGTGATCACAGCTGCGTTGTAGTGTTCAGATGTACATTGTGGTGATCACAGCTGCGTTGTAGTGTTCAGATGTACATTGTGATGATCACTGCTGCGTTGTAGTGTTCAGATGTATATTGTGATGATCACAGCTGCGTTGTAGTGTTCAGATGTATATTGTGGTGATCACTGCTGCGTCGTAGTGTTCAGATGTACATTGTGGTGATCACAGCTGCGTTGTAGTGTTCAGATGTATATTGTGGTGATCACTGCTGCGTTGTAGTGTTCAGATCACAGCTGCGTTGTAGTGTTCAGATGTATATTGTGGTGATCACTGCTGCGTTGTAGTGTTCAGATGTATATTGTGATGATCACAGCTGCGTTGTAGTGTTCAGATGTATATTGTGGTGATCACTGCTGCGTCGTAGTGTTCAGATGTATATTGTGGTGATCACTGCTGCGTTGTAGTGTTCAGATGTACATTGTGGTGATCACAGCTGCGTTGTAGTGTTCAGATGTATATTGTGGTGATCACTGCTGCGTTGTAGTGTTCAGATCACAGCTGCGTTGTAGTGTTCAGATGTATATTGTGGTGATCACTGGTGCGTTGTAGTGTTCAGATGTATATTGTGGTGATCACTGCTGCGTCGTAGTGTTCAGATGTATATTGTGGTGATCACTGCTGCGTTGTAGTGTTCAGATCACAGCTGCGTTGTAGTGTTCAGATCACAGCTGCGTTGTAGTGTTCAGATGTATATTGTGGTGATCACTGCTGCGTTGTAGTGTTCAGATCACAGCTGCGTTGTAGTGTTCAGATGTATATTGTGGTGATCACTGGTGCGTTGTAGTGTTCAGATGTATATTGTGGTGATCACTGCTGCGTCGTAGTGTTCAGATGTATATTGTGGTGATCACTGGTGCGTTGTAGTGTTCAGATGTATATTGTGGTGATCACTGCTGCGTCGTAGTGTTCAGATGTATATTGTGGTGATCACTGCTGCGTCGTAGTGTTCAGATGTATATTGTGGTGATCACTGCTGCGTTGTAGTGTTCAGATCACAGCTGCGTTGTAGTGTTCAGATGTATATTGTGGTGATCACAGCTGCGTTGTAGTGTTCAGATCACAGCTGCGTTGTAGTGTTCAGATGTATATTGTGGTGATCACTGCTGCGTTGTAGTGTTCAGATCACAGCTGCGTTGTAGTGTTCAGATGTATATTGTGGTGATCACTGCTGCGTTGTAGTGTTCAGATGTACATTGTGGTGATCACAGCTGCGTTGTAGTGTTCAGATGTATATTGTGGTGATCACTGCTGCGTTGTAGTGTTCAGATCACAGCTGCGTTGTAGTGTTCAGATGTATATTGTGGTGATCACTGCTGCGTCGTAGTGTTCAGATGTATATTGTGGTGATCACTGCTGCGTCGTAGTGTTCAGATGTATATTGTGGTGATCACTGCTGCGTTGTAGTGTTCAGATCACAGCTGCGTTGTAGTGTTCAGATGTATATTGTGGTGATCACTGCTGCGTCGTAGTGTTCAGATGTATATTGTGGTGATCACTGCTGCGTTGTAGTGTTCAGATCACAGCTGCGTTGTAGTGTTCAGATGTATATTGTGGTGATCACAGCTGCGTTGTAGTGTTCAGATCACAGCTGCGTTGTAGTGTTCAGATGTATATTGTGGTGATCACTGCTGCGTCGTAGTGTTCAGATGTATATTGTGGTGATCACTGCTGCGTTGTAGTGTTCAGATGTACATTGTGGTGATCACAGCTGCGTTGTAGTGTTCAGATGTATATTGTGGTGATCACTGCTGCGTCGTAGTGTTCAGATGTATATTGTGGTGATCACTGCTGCGTTGTAGTGTTCAGATCACAGCTGCGTTGTAGTGTTCAGATGTATATTGTGGTGATCACTGCTGCGTTGTAGTGTTCAGATCACAGCTGCGTTGTAGTGTTCAGATGTATATTGTGGTGATCACTGCTGCGTCGTAGTGTTCAGATGTACATTGTGGTGATCACTGCTGCGTTGTAGTGTTCAGATGTATATTGTGGTGATCACTGCTGCGTTGTAGTGTTCAGATCACAGCTGCGTTGTAGTGTTCAGATGTATATTGTGGTGATCACAGCTGCGTTGTAGTGTTCAGATCACAGCTGCGTTGTAGTGTTCAGATGTATATTGTGGTGATCACTGCTGCGTCGTAGTGTTCAGATGTACATTGTGGTGATCACTGCTGCGTTGTAGTGTTCAGATGTACATTGTGGTGATCACAGCTGCGTTGTAGTGTTCAGATGTATATTGTGGTGATCACTGCTGCGTTGTAGTGTTCAGATCACAGCTGCGTTGTAGTGTTCAGATGTATATTGTGGTGATCACTGGTGCGTCGTAGTGTTCAGATGTATATTGTGGTGATCACTGCTGCGTTGTAGTGTTCAGATCACAGCTGCGTTGTAGTGTTCAGATGTATATTGTGGTGATCACAGCTGCGTTGTAGTGTTCAGATCACAGCTGCGTTGTAGTGTTCAGATGTATATTGTGGTGATCACTGCTGCGTCGTAGTGTTCAGATGTATATTGTGGTGATCACTGCTGCGTTGTAGTGTTCAGATGTACATTGTTGTGATCACAGCTGCGTTGTAGTGTTCAGATGTATATTGTGGTGATCACTGCTGCGTTGTAGTGTTCAGATGTACATTGTGGTGATCACAGCTGCGTTGTAGTGTTCAGATGTATATTGTGGTGATCACTGCTGCGTTGTAGTGTTCAGATCACAGCTGCGTTGTAATGTTCAGATGTATATTGTGGTGATCACAGCTGCGTTGTAGTGTTCAGATCACAGCTGCGTCGTAGTGTTCAGATGTATATTGTGGTGATCACTGCTGCGTCGTAGTGTTCAGATGTATATTGTGGTGATCACTGCTGCGTTGTAGTGTTCAGATGTACATTGTGGTGATCACAGCTGCGTTGTAGTGTTCAGATGTATATTGTGGTGATCACTGCTGCGTTGTAGTGTTCAGATGTACAGTGTCAGTCAAAAGTTTAGACAAACCTAATCATTCAAGGGTTTTTCATTATTTTTACTATTTTCTACATTGTATAATAATAGTGAAGACATCAAAACTATGAAATAACACATGGAATCATATAGTAACCAAAAAGGTGTTAAACAAATCAAAACATATTTTAGATTCCTCAAAGTAGCCACCCTTTCCCTTGATGACAGCTTTGCACACTCTTGGCATTATCACAACCAGCTTCACCTGGAATGCTTTTCCAGCAGTCTTGAAGGAGTTCCCACATTTGCTGAGCACTTGTTGGCTGCTTTTCCTTCACTCTGCAGTCCAACTCATCCCAAACCATCTCAATTGGGTTGAGGTTGGGTGAATGTGGAGGTCAGGTCATCTGATGCAGCACTCCATCACTCTCCTTCTTGGTCAAATAGCCCTTACACAGCCTGGAGGTGTGTTTGGTCATTGTTCTGTTGAAAAACAAATGATAGACCCACTAAATAAATCACAGACAGTGTCACCAGCAAAGTACCATCACACCTCCTCCTCCATGCTTCACGGTGGGAACCACACATGCGGAGATCATCCGTTCACCTACTCTGCATCTCACAAAAACATGGCGGTTGGAACCAAAAATCTCAAATTTGGACTCCAAACCAAAGGACAGATTTCCACCGGTCTAATGTCCATTGCTCGTGTTTCTTGGCCCAAGCAAGTCTCTTCTTATTGGTGTCCTTTAGTAATGGTTTCCTTGCAGCAATTTGACCATGAAGCCCTGATTTAATGCAGTCTCCTCTGAACAGTTGATGTTGAGATGTGTCTGTTACTACATTTATTTGGGCTGCAATTTCTGAGGCTGGTAACTCTAATGAACTTATCCTCTGCAGCAGAGGTAACTCTGTATTCCTTTCCTGTGGCAGTTCTCATGAGAGCCAGTTTCATCTTAGCGCTTGATTGTTTTTGCAACTGTACTTGAAGATTCTCGAAATTTTCTGTGTTGACTGACCTTCATGTCTTAAAGTAATGATTGACTGTTGTTTGTCTTTTCTTATTTGAGCTGTTCTTGCCATAATATGGACTTGGTCTTTGACCAAATAGGGCTATCTTCTGTATACCACCCCTACCATGTCACAACACAACTGACTGGCTCAAACGCATTAAGAAGGAAAGAAATTCCACAAATTAACTTTTAACAAGGCACACCTGTTAATTGAAATGCGTTCCAGGTGACTACCGCATGAAGCTGGTTGAGAGAATGCCAAGAGTGTGCAAAGCTGTCCTCAAGGCAAAGGGTGGCTACTTTGAAGAATCACATATAAAATATATTTTGATTTATTTAACAGTTTTGATGTCATCACTATTATTCTACAATGTAGAAAATTGTAAAAAAATAAATAAAAAAAACCTGGAATGAGTAGGTGGGTCCAATCTTTTGACTGGTACTATATGTTGTGTTGGTCACTGTCCTCTACTCTGTACTGAACAGATACATCTCACTATCTCACTTGTCTTTTATTGATGATGTAAGTGCTCCCCTTAGTACAGTATGTGCAGAAATAGACGATATAGACCTATTGGGTCTCAATAGTCAAAGTCATCTAAATTAGTCTACAAAGTCTTACATTCTTCAGCACAATGATATACAGTAACTGTGTGCTCTAACCAGGACAAGACCCATCATGACTGTGTTTTAACCAGGACAAGATCAATCTTGATGTCCCATCATGTGCTCTACTGTCATCCAATGAACCACGGCTGCTGTTCCCTGCTCCCCCCCACACCCACCCAAAGCTGTAGAGAGAGATGAACGTGGAGTTTTTGCATTGCAGATCAACCCTCTTCCACCGGTGTGTGTAGGATAAGGCTACAGTACGTCAGCCATGGCAGCCATTTGGCATTTTAATGGAAAATCAAGTATGCTAACTCACAAGTAATAAAAAACGAACTAAAGTGCTCTAAATGTCGCCCAGCCTGTCAAATGAGATGTTAGTAGTGTGATGAAAACAGAAAAAGGAAGACAACGTAGGGAGGGGACCCCCGGTTACTACTTCGAAATGAAATAAAACCTTGTATGGCCTGTCATCCATGTCGTTTTATATTCATATCTAAAGCACATTATGGTATTACTCCGCCACACGCCTCACTCATCTGTCTCTCTTAATGCGTCACAGGCGGCGCTCCGTCTTTCAAGTGTCCGTATGTCAACAGGGAAAGGGGCCTGCTAATTGACAAATGGGTGTCACAGACATGAAGTGCTCCTTTTCCATCAGAGCTAGACACTGGGTGTTTGATGGGGAACCAGAGGAGGGGAGGGGGGAATATTATTGGCATAAACCCAGTAAGAGCCATCAGACTGGGGCTGAAATGAGAAGTGACAAGGGAGAGAGAGGCTGTCATTGTCTTGGCTGAGTGTTCGGTCTGCAGAGTATGCAGATAAAGTGTCAGTTGGGGGGAGGGAGGGTATGAAAAACCGTCTGTATGAAGACTTCAAATTACTTAACTGGGAGTGTGTGTCCGTGTGTTTGACTTGGCGCTGGTTTGTATATATTTCATATCTGATCTATCAGTCCCATTTAGGAGTAATATTCTGTATAACCAGGTTTGCATCTCATGAATTAGGGCCAATACAGTGTTCCTCCAGACAGATTTAAAACAGAGAGATAAGAGAGACAAAGCCAGCCGACCAGGAAGTAATATATTCATATTGGAAGCTATATGCAATTTCACATCAATTCTGTCCTATTGAAAACACTCCATTTTAATTTTCATTGGAACAATTTCCACAGTGATGGACCACTCAGGGGAAAGTGCAGAGATGGGAGAGAAAATTGAGAGAATAATGGGACTAGATGGAATGGATGTAATGAGTTGTCAGTCTGTTGTTTTTCCTCGTCTCGCCAGTTGTTGTGCATCTTTGTCCAGTAATGACAACTTGCAATCTCATGGTAGTTGATGAAACACTGTGGTATCTTCTAGGAGGAAATAACACTAAGAGTTACTAGCTTTGGCAACACTAAGTTGACCTTAAGTTCTTCCTATTCATAGAATAACCATGTTTCAAATTAGCTACTCATAAAGTAATTACAAATTAGCTACTCACGACATGCAATTACAACAAGACATTATAATTGAAATTGCATGTAAGTATATCTGTAACTAGGATCTGTACAGCTTATTGTAAAGTATGTATTTTCTGTTGTCCCTCTAACGTACAGATGTAGGATCTTAATTTGACCTATATTGTCACAGCAAAAATAATCCAGCGGCGACAACATTTTAGCATTTAGTCCATAATGTTGCTTCATCTGTGGTTAGGCTATTAGCTGGCCAAAAAGCAGGCTACATAAAAAGTGCAATACTGTTAAAATAACTGTGTGTTAGTGTGGGTTTTCAGTGAATGTATGTAAAGCACGAAGCGGTGCAGGAAAAGAGTGATCAAATTAAGATCCCACATCTGTAGTCTAACCACCTTATCCTGGAGATGGTTGCTGTCAGTTGAACTGTTGATTCTCAGCAGACAAAGCTAGTTTCCTACTAGCACTGGTATAATCTGATTGTAATGACATCATCACAACCAGTTTTGCCTGCTGGCTTTGTTCTCATAGAACGCTAGGCGTCCTTTCCTGAATACTCTCCAGGCCGACCCCAGCCCACCCCAGTCCAGGGTTAGCCAGCCTCTGCTTTCTGGCTAATGTTCATCAATGCTGTGTGAAAAGCAGAACAGAAACATACCATAGCCTGGAGAGAACTGGTAATGCTAAACACATTACAACTGTGTGTGTTTGTAGAAAGGGTTCATCAAAGGTTTTGCTATCAGCATCTGATGCCCATGTGTCAAAGTAAACGGAACCATAGCACTTAGTCAAATGAAATCCTGCTGGAGAGGGGGACCTCAATGAATGCTCAAAAAAAGAAAGACAAGGGGAAGAGAACATTAGTAGAGTTTTTCCAAATTTGTTTAGAAATATTCTCACGGGCAAGTCATGCACTCTCTGTTTTGGTAAGATGACAATCTTGTATCAGATATAAAAATAAATAAAAAATCCCACACATGTTGCAGCCAAACCGCAGCGAGGCAGCAATATGGTCCTGGTTTAGAGCAAACTCTCTCGCTCTCTGTGTTTACATACAGTACTGATTCTGACTGTAATGAAGCACTACAGGTACCATGGAGAAGACTGGGCCCATTTCAGGATCAGTGTTGCCTTTTAGATAATAATGAATAAGATTACGTGGACAGGTCAGCACTCCTACTCTGGGATGCTTATAAATACAAGCCCAAGTCTGCAGGGGCTTGACCCAACCAAGAGTACAACCAATCATGTTTTGACATGGTTTTTTTGTGTGGACCTGCTGATACTTCTGCAAAAGCTAATGGGGATCCAAATAAACAAATGACTGTGTAGGATCCCTTTTTTAAATCACACTAGGAAGGGATTTTATCGCTAGGTGAGGCATACTCCCTAATCTAGTAAGGATTATCTGCAGTATGCTCAGACTATTGAATGATAGCTAGAGTCACTCAACAGGGTCTTTCTGTGTAGTATGAATGGAGCAGTACATGCCTAGCTAGCCCATAGTCCCCCAGTCATCCCCCAGTCGTCTCCCAGCTGTATAGTCCCTTTCACCAACACTGTATTTATAATCCCTATCTATGTCTGTGTTGCAACACAACAAAAGGCCACTGATGGCAGAGAGGGACTCATCCCTAAATCACTGTCAGAGCATCGCCGTCGGCCTACTCGAAGGCATTCCACCACGGAACGCTCGCTAATCTCAGGCCGTCTCGTGGTGCTGTTGGATTCCGTAATGGAAAGGAACATCTTTATGTTCCTTTTGTTCAAATTAAATATATACTGGGCACCGGTGCCATTCCCTTTGATGAGTGTCACGTTTTTTATTGTATATCCCAAGACGGATGGCGTGCCACTGACACAGAGCGCGATCTACAGGCCTGTAGAAGGCCCTACTGCTGACACACAGCCAACACTCTGGAGGGAAGAGGAGAAAGGCTGACGGTTTATTGGCAAAGAGAGGAAGGGAGAGCGAGGACAGAGGGGGAAAGAGAGAGGATAGACTGACTGATGAAGAAAGAGAGAGTGGGAGAAAGGATGGATGAATGGAGGGAGACAGAGAGATCGAGGGAGAGAGAGAGGGGGGAATTCTGTACTTTATGGTTTTTACCACAGCCAGCTGTCACAACTCCGCCCGCTATGTGGATGGAATTTATTGGGTATTATTTAGAAACTTGTCAGTGGTAATGACTACAGCTATGATTTCAATTATCACCCACAAAATAGAGCTTAATTCACTACCTCGCCGGACATAATGAACGGGCCTGACATCATTTAAAAATAGTTCGATACCCATGCTATTTTAATATTTTATGTTGACCAGCGATTTAATTTTCCTCCCTGGTGTTTGGCATGCGGTGAAGGGTCCCACTCCCTCATGTGCCCTTCGTTTGGTTGCCCTGTCAGCTATTGAGTTCAAAGCCCTTCCCAGGGAGAGAGGGAGATATTTTTTCCATTGACACAAATCCAATTAGTTTTAGTACACAGTTTGGTGGAATAAAAAGGCTCTTTAAAATCTACAATATGTTTCCATAGCGGTTTAGTAGAGAGCAACGCTGAGTGATGTATTTTTATGGGCTGACTTGAATGGGCCAGTGGCGGACATACTCCCCTTTTTCTATTCTGACAAGTTCAAAACAATTCGCCCATACATCTTACTTATTTTCCCAGCAGCCATAGCCTGAGTCTGTGAATATTGCATAAACTAGTACTGTAGCTACTTTCTAAGATCTTGATTCTCCTACATATTTAAACACATTAAATACTTTAAGACTAACCCACAGACGTTGCCGTAAGGCCATGCAAATATGATGGGGGAAAATCGTGAATGTATTATTCCAATTTGTAAGTCGCTCTGGATAAGAGCGTCTGCTAAATGACTTAAATGTAAATGTAAATTTAATAGTGACATGTTTAGTAAGTAGGTGACTTGTGGTGAGCTGATGTCTAGTCCAGTTTTGACATAAGGGTGTGCATTTTAAACAAGTGTTAAAAGGGAGATGATTAGGGATGGCACTGAGCTGTCAACAAGGCTACTAGAATAGTATGCTCCGCTAAAGGTGAAGCTGAGCGCACATCCCAATAGTTTAACATGGCTTCCTCTTCATCTTCTCTCATCCATCTGTACCAATCTAAAAACACAGGCGAGGTGAAAGCAATACACCAGATGAATATGTAGAGCAGTGTTTCCCAACTCCCACACACGTTGGCTGTAGCCCTGGACAAGCACACCTGAGTCAACTCGTCACCTAATCATCAAGCCCTCAATGAGTTGAATTGGGTGGTTTTTGTCCAGGGCAACAACAAAAACATGTGCTGGTGTGGGTACTGGAGAGTTGGGAAACACTGGTGTAGAGGAAACTACTCTAGACTACTGAGACACACCCTAAATATCCTGTTAGTCCATGGCTCATCTAGCGTTTATGTTCTCCCATCACACTAAACCATCTCCCAGATGAATGATGTAAGCGGTGGGGTGTTCCCGTCAATGCGTCCCGAACGGAGAGGAAAAATACAGTTCCAGAGCCGCCTGGAAGCGGAACAAAGAAGGTTCCTGCTTTGCTGGTTTTGGCTGCCTGGGCAATATGGTTGCTCTCAGCTTCATGGCTCTCAATCCATCTCCCACAGTTCTCTCCAGGAGAGCGGATTGGGTTGAAAAGTGAAGACCGATACATGAGGTCTACCCAGCCAAGGTTTTAGATGATGCTTGTAGCCCTCGCCATTTTTAGAATTATGGGGAGTGATTTTTTTTTAAGAGGGCCACATGATAAATGTTGACAGTGGAGAAGATAAATCGCACCACCATTAAAGTGCATTGGAAACCCTGTCATTATAGACCTATCCCTAGTGAGCCTAGGGGACTCCATCAATATTAGAAAATATTACATCACCGCAATAAACGCTGCCTAAAATAATCATCTTTTAACCTTAGCGTCGGGAGTCATGTTTAACAGTGGTTTGCCACCCGCGGAGTGATACACTACAGCAAATCGGCTAATTTGCTTGCTTTGCAAACTCTCACCTCACTGGCAAGGGGTGAAGTTTTTTCTCCTTCTACCCCAGTTAGAAGGCTTTAAACCATTTCTGTCTCGGGACAGCTGCACCACATTCTCAGCACAGCTGTAACACATTTCCCGTTTCCATTTCAGATCAACTCAATCACATCTTTGGCAGCGTTAGCTTCTAAAAGCCCCTCACTTTCCTCTTCTCTCAGCCACCTTCCTCCCCAATCCCTATGGCCTGGTAGTGCTTAGCCTGATAGGATGGTTTATAGAGAAGGAATATATACCTCCTCACTGGGGTGAGTTTCTCTTCGGTCCTCCTTTCTCTCTCCTTCTCTCGTTTGTTTACCTTTTTAGTTGTTTGATACTCAATGTATTTCAACAGCATGGATAACTATTCTCTATAAAACAGTGCAGCTATAGGAATGACAGAATCAAAGTGTAGAGAAAGTGTTTATAGTTACATATGACATACATCAGACTGAGAGGGTTTTTTTATGGTCAGGCTGCAATACATCAGTGGTATGTTGCCTCATTCCTTTTGGTTTTACTGAGGCACATGTTGAGATAAGAAACAGTGGCGGCATGTTCCGTGTCTAGTCAGCTGACGTGTGTATTCCAGTTCAAGAATACTCTCCCTGTGAAAATGGGCATCCATTTTGAGGTTCTATCAATTTGTTTTCCCTTCATAGATATAGTCTGCCCATTAGTGTATGTACCGTGACTCTGATCACCACTGAGACAGTTTCTATGTGAACTCTGTGTATCTGTGGCTGACACTGACTATCTCAACAACAGACCATAGGCCTACATCCCGCTGATCCGCTCTCCTCTGTCTGTCCAGACATTTGGTGCTGTTTAAAGAGTTTTCCCTCGATGGTGGTGGAGGAGGAAGAAGAGTGATGTACTCCGGGCAAAGAGAACAGTCCTTTTCTTCTACTGTCTGGTGCCGGGGCTCTGGGGTCCTCAGCAGTCAGAATCCTGCCTCTGTACTGAGAGGTTTCAAAACAAAAAACAAATAATGGAGGAAGAGGTGGAGGAAGAGTGGGAGGGGGGGAAGCGAGTAGGAAGATGCAGAGGAGGATGAGGAGGTGGAGAACAGAGGGATGAGGATGGGGAAGAAAATAGGGGGCTCAGGATCCTCATGAGACAGGCTCAACAGGGTGCAGAACAGACTTGTGATCTAACCAGCCATTTGTGTCAGTCCAATGAAAGTTTTGTAGAAGGGGAAGAGAGAGAATAGAGGAGAACGAGAAGTGTAGAGAAAGTGGTGTAAAATCCCTTTACCGTCCTGTTTTTGGCAGAAACCAGGCAGGAAAGAAGGCAGGTTGGAAGAGGTGTAAAGATGTTCACGGGGCTGAGGAGGACTGTGGCATACAGAAGGCCTACAGCTGTTGGCTAGTTTGGCCGTTTAGTTTCACCTCGGGTGCATATTTTAGCATGACAGTTCTATCCATATGTTTGTGTGAGTGAGAGTAGACATTTTTAGTCACTAAACAAGATGGTTACTTGAGGGTGCTTCTAGTTGGTCAGAGAAGACATCATTTCAACCTGTTAGTGTGAATCTAACAGAATAATTACCATTTTCCTCTACTAATTCCCATAGATTTATATCAGATTCAATCTGGAGGTTTTATTTCATTGTATGAGGCATGTATTAGCTTGTTTCAAAGTAGCCTATAGCCAAAATCAGACCGTATGTTGAGGACATTATTTGTTGAACACTTCCTTATGCCATTGAAACCAGCATTTTCTATTGTTCTATCTGTTTTCAAATCAACGTTCTTTCATTGTCCAGCAGGCAAAGACACAGTCCTTGTCAAATGAGCAACCCATGCTAGTTGTTGCATCTTTAGATCTCCCCTCTTTCTAGATTTCTAACAGATATTTTCATCTCTGTCACATGAAACCGCTTGCATGGGTTCTTGCTAATTGCATTTTGTCACATTCGCTGGTAGGCTACTGCCGTGTGTGCATTGCTGCGCTTAGTGCGCTTATGACTTGAAGGAATAACAGTCGATCAACATTTTAAGCTAAATGTTCTGATCTGTTACTTTAGCCTCATTGCATTTTAAATGTACAGTAGTCTTAGTTGTGGGACTACTGTATATCAAAACAATGTTTATTTGTCACGTGCGCCGAATACAACATGTGTGGACCTTACAGTGAAACGCTTACGTACAGGCTCTAACCAATAGTGCAAAAAAGGTATTAGGTGAACGATAGGTAAGTAAAGAAATAAAAACAACAGTGAAAAACAGTAGCGAGGCTATATACAGTAGCGAGGCTACATACAGACACCGGTTAGTCAGGCTGATTGAGGTACTGTACTGTACGTACAAGGCTAACAATAACTAGGAGAAGTATGTAGCTAACTAGTGCTAGTTAATTTGTTGTTCTCACATCACTTGTCATTACTACCTGCTGCAGCGCTCTCTCAACACCAATGACTGTGCTCAACCCCCCCCCCATGGCCCTTCCCCTCCTTCCCCACCACTGACACTCACTCACTCAGCAACAGTCTGCCTCACTGCCTGATAATCAGCAGGAGCAGGTCACAGTGAAATTCATAAAAAAATTTAAAGAGATGCCATGGCGAGAAAACTGCGGACATCCTAATTGACTTGTGACATGGCTGTCAATCAAGACAAGCAGAAGGCCTATAGGCTTAGGTCAGGCTAAAAAGGTTGTCCGAACTGGATCTTTATGTTCACTTATCTCATCGACCTCTCTGTTTTGTACCAATGGATACATTGTTATTAACTTGGGAAAGTAAGTATAATCAATCAGAATTGTGGGTTCAAATCTGGCTTTTCAAGGATGTATGGTAACCACATTTAAAGAATAGACAGTATTGTCATCGTTGCTGCTATTGTTAAACATATTACAGAGACAAATCTCTCTTCCTTTCAACTGAGTACCAGTCATCTAGTCACACACACACACACACAGAGCCCCCTCTCACTGCGAATGTGTATCCTTCCAGTGTAGCTGCTTAAATTAATTATTACTTTTATAGTGAACCCCGAGGCCGTGCGCAGGCAGCTAATCCCTAAAGAGAGCTAATCCGAGCCATCCCAACAGAAAATCAATGCTGCCCTTTGGTGTTGGCATGCCATCAGGGCAGGGGGGGACACATGTCTGACAGACCTCCTGATTATTTGATGATGTGTGTTTTTGAAGTTGTAAAACCAGTGGAGGATGCTTGAGGTGTTTGAGATTGCAAAGAATATCCGTAAGCGAGGGAAGCTGATAGGAGAGGCTACAAATGGGTATTTGTGTGATTATTTATTTATTTTTTGTGGAGTAGAAAGTGATGAGTTTCATGGGGAAAAAACTCCACAGTCCCATGAAATGGCTCATGAATGTCCCGTGAAATGGCTCATGAAATTGACTCTGCAAACAAACAATATTTTGAATCACTTCGATGACCAGAATGTCCTTAAAGCGGCAATCAGCAGTCAAAGTGTTCTCCCCGTCCCTGTTTCGGTAGAAAGCTGATGGATGGGGCTGGAAAATTGTAACCACTCAAATAAATAGACAGAGCTATTGATGCAAGGACTGACCATCCATTATTTAAAAATGATAGTTTTTAGCCATGTTTTGTGGTTATAAAGTGTTTGCTTACATTTACTTTGTTTACAAACATTGGAATTAAACAAGCTTATATTTCCGGTTCTGAGGCATTTATTAGTTATTTCTTCAAGAATCAATCTGTAAATATAATTAATTTACCAGTCCAAAAATAGATGTAGCAACTGCTGATTGCCCCTTTAAGAATATGATTAAAAACTTGTTTTAAAGACATTAATTGTATCATAACTTGATATCCCATAAGGACATTTTCGATATCCCCTCGGATCCCAACCTGTTTTGGCCATTTTGTGTTGATAATCGTTTCAGCGGATGGATGCTATGAATGATGTTTATATTGAAACCATGGATGACAGATGACCTAGTGTCGACCTCTGTGTTGATGGATGTGGTGGATGAGTGTTCTGCACCGCTGCAGTCATTGAGCATCTGAAGGGATTTTCTTTCCACTGATGGACTGCTGATCGAGTAATCAGATTTGTAGCACCGCACTCTGGATAGTTTCACTGGGCTGTTTGATGACTAATGCTAGTTGAGTTTAGCTCCCTGGTTTAAAGATTCTAAGAAAGGCTATAATGGACAGCCACTTTATTTAAAGGAAGGACTCTATCACGGAACAAGCAGTCTGGAATTTCCAACATTGTGTGTCTTTATGAAAACTTCTTCATGTTCAGAGAGATGAGAGCCGTCATTGATAGTCTCTTTATACTTCTGAACATCATCTACATTAGAGGTCGACCGATTATGATTTTCCATCGCCAATACCGATTATTGGAGGACCAAAAAAAGTAGATACCGATTAATCGGCTGATTTTTATATATATATATACACTGCTCAAAAAAATAAAGGGAACACTAAAATAACACATCCTAGATCTGAATGAATGAAATATTCTTATTAAATGCTTTTTTCTTTACAAAGTTGAATGTGCTCACAACAAAATCACACAAAAATTATCAATGGAAATCAAATTTATCAACCCATGGAGGTCTGGATTTGGAGTCACACTCAAAATTAAAGTGGAAAACCACACTACAGGCTGATCCAACTTAGATGTAATGTCCTTAAAACAAGTCAAAATGAGGCTCAGTAGTGTGTGTGGCCTCCACGTGCCTGTATGACCTCCCTACAACGCCTGGGCATGCTCCTGATGAGGTGGCGGATGGTCTCCTGAGGGATCTCCTCCCAGACCTGGACTAAAGCATCCGCCAACTCCTGGACAGTCTGTGGTGCAACGTGGCGTTGGTGGATGGAGCGAGACATGATGTCCCAGATGTGCTCAATTGGATTCAGGTCTGGGGAACGGACGGGCCAGTCCATAGCATCAATGCCTTCCTCTTGCAGGAACTGCTGACACACTCCAGCCTCATCTCGGTACCTAATGGCAGTCAGGCTACCTCTGGCGAGCACATGGAGGGCTGTGCGCCCCCCCCAAAGAAATGCCACCCCACACCATGACTGACCCACCACCAAACCGGTCATGCTGGAGAATGTTGCAGGCAGCAGAACGTTCTCCACGGCGTCTCCAGACTGTCACGTCTGTCACATGTGCTCAGTGTGAACCTGCTTTCATCTGTGAAGAGCACAGGGCGCCAGTGGCGAATTTGCCAATCTTGGTGTTCTCTGGCAAATGCCAAACGTCCTGCGCGGTGTTGGGCTGTAAGCACAACCCCCACCTGTGGACGTCGGGCCCTCATACCACCCTCATGGAGTCTGTTTCTGACCGTTTGAGCAGACACATGCACATTTGTGGCCTGCTGGAGGTCATTTTGCAGGGCTCTGGCAGTGCTCCTCCTGCTCCTCCTTGCACAAAGGCGGAGGTAGCGTTCTGCTGCTGGGTTGTTGCCCTCCTACAGCCTCCTCCACATCTCCTGATGTACTGGCCTGTCTCCTGGTAGCGCCTCCATGCTCTGGACACTACGCTGACAGACACAGCAAACCTTCTTGCCACAGCTCGCATTGATGTGCCATCCTGGATGAGCTGCACTACCTGAGCCACTTGTGTGGGTTGTAGACTCCGTCTCATGTTACCACTAGAGTGAAAGCACCGCCAGCATTCAAAAGTGACCAAAATATCAGCCAGGAAGCATAGGAACTGAGAAGTGGTCTGTGGTCACCACCTGCAGAACCACTCCTTTATTGGGGGTGTCTTGCTAATTGCCTATAATTTCCACCTGTTGTCTATTCCATTTGCACAACAGCATGTGACATTTATTGTCAATCAGTGTTGCTTCCTAAGTGGGCAGTTTGATTTCACAGAAGTGTGATTGACTTGGAGTTACATTGTGTTGTTTAAGTGTTCCCTTTATTTTTTTGAGCAGTGTATATATTTGTAATGATGACATTTCCAATAATACTGAATGAACACTTTTATTTTAACTTAATATAATACATAAATAAAATCAATTTAGTCTCAAATAAATAATGAAACATGTTCAATTTGGTTTAAATAATGAAAAAACACGCAAAAGTGCAATATGTGCCATGTAAAAAAGCTAAAGTTTATGTTCCTTGCTCAGAACGTCTCTCCTCATTCCTCCTATTAGTTACAGGATTACCACCCTTCTCATTCCTCATATTAGTCCAGGATTACCACCCTTCTCATTCCTCCTATTAGTCCAGGATTACCACCCTTCTCCTCATTCCTCCTATTAGTCCAGGATTACCACCCTTCTCATTCCTCCTATTAGTCCAGGATTACCACCCTTCTCTCTCCTCATTCCTCCTATTAGTCCGGGATTACCACCCTTCTCTCTCCTCATTCCTCCTATTAGTCCGGGATTACCACCCTTCTCTCTCCTCATTCCTCCTATTAGTCCAGGATTACCACCCTTCTCATTCCTCCTATTAGTCCAGGATTACCACCCTTCTCTCTCCTCATTCCTCCTATTAGTCCGGGATTACCACCCTTCTCTCTCCTCCTATTAGTCCGGGATTACCACCCTTCTCTCTCCTCCTATTAGTCCGGGATTACCACCCTTCTCTCTCCTCCTATTAGTCCGGGATTACCACCCTTCTCTCTCCTCCTATTAGTCCGGGATTACCACCCTTCTCTCTCCTCCTATTAGTCCGGGATTACCACCCTTCTCTCTCCTCCTATTAGTCCGGGATTACCACCCTTCTCTCTCCTCCTATTAGTCCGGGATTACCACCCTTCTCTCTCCTCCTATTAGTCCGGGATTACCACCCTTCTCTCTCCTCCTATTAGTCCGGGATTACCACCCTTCTCTCTCCTCCTATTAGTCCGGGATTACCACCCTTCTCTCTCCTCCTATTAGTCCGGGATTACCACCCTTCTCTCTCCTCCTATTAGTCCGGGATTACCACCCTTCTCTCTCCTCCTATTAGTCCGGGATTACCACCCTTCTCTCTCCTCCTATTAGTCCGGGATTACCACCCTTCTCTCTCCTCCTATTAGTCCGGGATTACCACCCTTCTCTCTCCTCCTATTAGTCCGGGATTACCACCCTTCTCTCTCCTCCTATTAGTCCGGGATTACCACCCTTCTCTCTCCTCCTATTAGTCCGGGATTACCACCCTTCTCTCTCCTCCTATTAGTCCGGGATTACCACCCTTCTCTCTCCTCCTATTAGTCCGGGATTACCACCCTTCTCTCTCCTCCTATTAGTCCGGGATTACCACCCTTCTCTCTCCTCCTATTAGTCCGGGATTACCACCCTTCTCTCTCCTCCTATTAGTCCGGGATTACCACCCTTCTCTCTCCTCCTATTAGTCCGGGATTACCACCCTTCTTAGTCCGGGATTACCACCCTTCTCTCTCCTCCTATTAGTCCGGGATTACCACCCTTCTCTCTCCTCATTCAGTCCGGGATTACCACCCTTCTCTCTATATACTGTACAGGGGGGTTACACTGTATTAATGTTTTGTTCTGCACGGGGAGGTTAATGTGATTTACTGTACATTGGGGAGGAGGATAAGAGAGCTCAGACCTAGCTGACAGGCCTCACAGTCTCAGTGTGGACTAGCTGACATGCCCCACGGTCTCAGTGTGGACTAGCTGACATGCCTCACAGTCTCAGTGTGGACTAGCTGACAGGCCTCACAGTCTCAGTGTGGACTAGCTGACAGGCCTCGGTCTCAGTGTGGACTAGCTGACAGGCCTCGGTCTCAGTGTGGACTAGCTGACAGGCCTCACAGTCTCAGTGTGGACTAGCTGACAGGCCTCACAGTCTCAGTGTGGACTAGCTGACAGGCCTCACAGTCTCAGTGTGGACTAGCTGACAGGCCTCACAGTCTCAGTGTGGACTAGCTGACAGGCCTCACGGTCTCAGTGTGGACTAGCTGACAGGCCTCACGGTCTCAGTGTGGACTAGCTGACATGCCCCACGGTCTCAGTGTGGACTAGCTGACATGCCCCACGGTCTCAGTGTGGACTAGCTGACAGGCCTCGGTCTCAGTGTGGACTAGCTGACAGGCCTCACAGTCTCAGTGTGGACTAGCTGACAGGCCTCACAGTCTCAGTGTGGACTAGCTGACAGGCCTCACAGTCTCAGTGTGGACTAGCTGACAGGCCTCACGGTCTCAGTGTGGACTAGCTGACATGCCCCACGGTCTCAGTGTGGACTAGCTGACATGCCCCACGGTCTCAGTGTGGACTAGCTGACAGGCCTCACGGTCTCAGTGTGGACTAGCTGACAGGCCCCACAGTCTCAGTGTGGACTAGCTGACAGGCCCCACAGTCTCAGTGTGGACTAGCTGACAGGCCCCACAGTCTCAGTGTGGACTAGCTGACAGGCCTCACAGTCTCAGTGTGGACTAGCTGACAGGCCTCACAGTCTCAGTGTGGACTAGCTGACAGGCCTCACAGTCTCAGTGTGGACTAGCTGACAGGCCCCACGGTCTCAGTGTGGACTAGCTGACAGGCCTCACAGTATCAGTGTGGACTAGCTGACAGGCCTCTCTGTCACAAGTATGAATAATTAAGCCCAGTAATTTACAGTCCTTTCTTGAAATTAGTCAATAAAAACATGATTTTTGAAACCATACATAGTGTTTTGTGTGGCTTATTGGATTTTTGGGGTAATAATGAATCCCTAGTGCCAAATGTTTCTTCATTTTCCCTAGTTAAAATAAATTAATGTTAGCAGGCAATGTTAACTAAATATGCCGGTTAAAAAATGTATACTTGTGTATTGATTTTAAGAAAGGCTTTGATGTTTATGGTTAGGTACATTGGTGCAACGACAGTGCTTTTTTCGCGAATGCGCTTGTTAAATCACCCGTTTGGCGAAGTAGGCTATGATTCAATGATAAATTAACAGGCACCGCATCGATTATATACAACGCAGGAAAAGCTAGATAAACTAGTAATATCATCAACCATGTGTAGTTAACTAGTGATTATGTTAAGATTGATAGTTTTTTATAAGATACATTTAATGCTAGCTAGCACCTTACCTTGGCTCCTTGCTGCACTCGCATAACAGGTAGTCAGCCTGCCATGCAGTCTCCTCGCGGAGTGCAATGTAATCGGCCATGATCAGTGTCCAAAAATGCCGATTGTTATGAAAACATGAAATCGGCAATAATTAATCGTCCATTCCGATTAATCGGTCGACCTCTACTAAAATCCCTCAGCAACGGCATTAGGATGAAATGATGCAACCCCGACAGACTTCTGCCTCCTCCCGCCTGTATGGCTAAGCCCCATTTGATTATTTTATATTTAACTACGCTTGAAAGAGATTTGGAAATTAAACAGCACCCTGACTTTGTTCGGCAGCTCATCAGCTGCTACAATGAAACCCAGTGTGTTTGACTCACAGCTAGAATGTTGCTTCTCGTGTAGGAGCGAACACAGAACGCCAGAAGATGATTGGATGATGACATCCTCATTATATTAAAATGGAGGGGGTCTGTGTGGATGTTTTTTTTGGGGGGTGAACAGAGCGCATTAAGAGGACGTGACGACGGATGACTGTGGTGTCTGGTCTCGGACAGAAGGGTAACATTGTTCACTATCGCAGATGGACAACACTAAATATTTTATGGGTCATTGTGACTCTGTATCAATGAGAAGGTTTGGATGCGTCTTGAGATCCTGATAGAATGGGAGCTGTATGTTCTTTAAGTGACTGTACCGAAAGGTGGTGGATGCTGCTCACTCACCGTCTTGCAAAGGATATCAAGAACATAGAAATGTAATTACTAGGACAGACATTCCTGTAGTTATATTTCTATGACGAAGGCCATAGTTGGGTGTTACAGTAAACTAGTGCATTGATTGCTGTTGTGATGGAAGTTAGTCCAACAATCTGTATGACTTTTATCAATCAAGTTAACATAGAGATGAGAACATAAAGATCATACATTATATTTTCATTCAACTTCAACTCTACCCAATCCATGATCAAGGCCTGTGTGTGCATGAAACTAAGACAAACACAAGCTTGTCTAATATGTATGCAGGAAGAGAGGAAAAACCCATTTCTATTTCTTGGAAAAAACTGTATTCCATTTTTCTCTCTATAAGCAGCAGTGGTAGAGTGGTATGATTGCGCTGCATTCGTCTGATTAAAGGTTGCGAGGAGACATTTCTCTCTTCTTTATGGTCTCGCTTGGCAACAGCGCTAGCATTTACAAGTCCATTAAGAACCTTCTAACTGTCAAGATCTTTTGAATTATGGATATTTGCTTTCCTCGCCGAGTCTCCCAGAGCCACCAAAATTACTTTAATAGCACAAGTGGTTGTATTAATATGTTTTTTCATGAAGAGTAGCTGTATTAGCATATCAGTCAAGTGCTAAGGACTTTTCCAATGAAGTCTGATGAGGTAGAGCAAGGGGAAGACAAATATATTTCTAGCTCCCTTATTTGTCAACACTACACTGTTATAGTGCACAGACTGCCTACAGACTGCCTACAGACTGCCTACACTATCTCTCTACCTTATTTGTCAACACTGTTAATCTGTTATAGTGCATGGACTGACTATATACTATACTGACATACTGGTATGCGATAAACATAGAAAGCTTTTGCATTTCCTTTAGCGTGACACACTGACACTATCTATGGTCTCGTCAGCTTGGCTGTGTTGACGCCTGTTCTGACAGACGGCACGTCCTATAAGTCAAAGTCAGTGTCGTAGTCAGTTGTACTGTAGACGGTGCTTTGCCATCACAGCCGCAGAGAGAATGTAGTTTGGGATGTGCATTTGAATCCTGGTCTGTTTAGCGTTAGTCAGGCCATGCAGGGGCAATCTGGGCCAGACATCATGTTAATGGTATGTACAGTGATAACGCCAATAAACTGTCAGGATGATTGATAATCTGAGCTTTATAGCAGTATGACTTTCCTTTCCTCCTCGCCGCTCGTGATGATGGCTTCCAAATTGAATTCCTAGCATGGGTGTGGTTGGGTGTGTGTGTGTGTGTGTGTGTGGTTGGGTGTGTGAGATTATTAGGAAGGTGAACATTTTGCCAAAGCTTTTTGTACTGCAGTTCACTGAAAATCAAATATCAACCGTATGTATATAATGTGTTGTCTATAATATAGCAATACATGTGTTGAACTATAACCTTTTGCATTCTTGGTTCATAATTCAGAACAATACCTTCATTTGATCTTTTGCCATTTTATTCTTAATTTGGCACTGTTTTCTTTTATGATTTAGGCTTCTAGTTTTCACCTCAGCCTACCCTGTAGTTTATATAAGGAAGTACTCATTCCTAGCTCTAATGCATTGATGTATGGCTCATTGGTAGTTATCCAAAAGCAATGGGTTGGAAGATTGGCATCACATGGCCCCCTTACTCCTGCACAGTGTCTCAAAGGGGTTATGAAGTAGCTCCTTTTATCTGTGACAGGCTCCGCAGCAGCCCCCTCCGTCGCTGACTGGCTGCTTGGCAGCCTCACATAGAAAGCAGCTCTTTGTTTTATGTAAATGGTGATTGATGAGTCGTCTCGCACAGCGTGCAGTTTCTGACAAACTATTGATGGCTTCTCTCAGCGAAGTGTTAGTCCAGGTGACAGAGTCATCCATTTTAAGATGAATTACAGCACAGAGTTGTAGATGTACAGTACCTCGACAGGAAAGTAATCTGGCTTTGCTTTCATCAGCAGAACCGACTGTCTGAGGGACAACTCAACTCTGGAACACGTCAGTGTCCTTTCCTTATGTGCTGACTATGTTTCCGCCATATCAATTGTGGGGCTATTTTAAGAGGTCGAGGTTAATATGTTGTATTATTATACATGCTGCATATCAGCAATTTTGGCAACAATACTGTCTGGGCATAGGCTGAGAATTGTCATATGCTACAGCCATTTCTCAGTGACGGAGCTCTAGCGAGCTATCTTCCACACCGGTTCAATAACGTAATTCTATTTCTCTGTACATTCTCAGAGGAATCTAGCCATCTCAGAATTTATGGTTTGGAACGTATGCTGCCAACATGGCGTCGATTAGAATTCAAATCTCAAACTGAGTTTGCAGAGCAACTCGGAGCAAAACAGTTATTTTAGGCCTAACCATCAAAATATACCTGTCTGTCCATTTAAGACTCATTCACTACCTCTGGTTTCCACATGGTTTATTTGAGTTGGATAAAGGAGTTGGTTCACAGTGCCTATCAGACCCACGTTACTCTGGTGTATGAATGTGAATTTACATTGGCTCTGCATTCACACACACACACACACACACACACACACACACACCATGCAATTTGGGTAATGGGCCTCAATCAAAAGGGAATTGCTCTGATTTTGGGAGCCTGGTGTTGGCGGACGCTAGATACAGGACTCAGGAGGACCACAGACTGCTACACTCTACAGACTGCCAAATCTGCCCCCCCCCCCCCCCCCCCCCACCACAGACTGACGGAAGGACTGGCGGATGGCCTGGCTGACAGAACCTGATTCCTCCAGATGCTTCAAGGGGACCTTAACCCATAAAATCACTCTGTCTGTCCTGGGTCCAGAGCCACAGGGCTGGGCCGGGCCCCACCCTTCCGTCTCCTAACGGCAATATAAATAGATTCACATGACAGGGTAATTCATCTCTGGTCATTAAAACATCAGCTCTAGAAGACAGCTCTCCAAGACCCCAGCTCTTGTTCGGGTCAGAGCAGCAGCCCAGATACCGGGGATGTAAACTCATGAAGAGAAGATTAATTTATCTGTCATCCCTGACTTTGACAGGCGCTGTAAATCTGTCTCTGGCCTCTGCACGGCAGGGAGGGAGAGGGAGGCAGGGGGAGAGAGGGTGAGAGAAAGAGGATGGATTAGGGGAGAGAGTGGAAGGGAAAGAGGAGAGGTAGTTGAGGGAGGTGGGAGGTTAGAAGTGGACAGTGAAGCTTGTGGCATTGGCCGTATGATATGGATGAGAGGACTCGCTCACTAACTACTCTCGTCCACCTGCAACATGTTGACGGTTGTCCTCAGCAGATGATGTTTGAAATCCTATTGTTGAGAAGAGAACATTTGGCAGTGATTTGAACCCCCATAATACATTCCCTTACCCTCTACTCCTAACCCACCCTACATCCATGTTTTTCTCTGGTTATTTCCAAGATGGTGGTCACATAAGGCAGGCGCGGTGCAGAATGAGTAGTGGGAGTGTCAGGGAAGCCATTTGGGGCGTGATTGATGGTATCAGGCGAGCCTCGGAGCGGCGGACATGTTCTCTGATCTCATGCATGTGAGCGAGGAGGCGGATCCGTGCCTGGCGAGCTTTGGAGAAACAGGAGAAGTTTTTAAAACGTTAGTCAGCATAAACCAGACAAAGCATTCTATTTCTTATCATATCTGATGTCAGTGTAGTCAGAGAGTACACAATGCATTCGGATGGATAAAATGTTTATCGGGTTGAAAACGAGCTGAGTGCCCTGGCTTCTCACACTATCTAGAGTTCTACTCGGAATCACATGCATGCGACATTTAACGTACCGATATTGAATGAGGGTGCACATATTTTCTATACATTTACTCGGAGTATTTCACTTGTAGCCAAAGTTTTTGAAATATGGAAGGATATAGTTTACTCAATTACTGTAGATATGTAGTGATGTGTTTTGTATCAGAGAGTCTGTTGTCAAATGTTATTCACATGTGTCAAATTGGTTTTTATTTGCTCTTGTAAATAATTTCTTTAAGCTGCCATAAGTACATTTCACACACCATGCAGGTTGAAATGTTGGAAATGTATTATTTTTCAAGCCTCGCATCCAGCCCTCTATAGTTTTCCACACAAAAGTCCTGTGGCCAAAGCAAAGCCCTCTCTCTTTGAGTTGAATTTATAACCTTACATATGTGGATGTAGTTAATGCTTTCAGTGCAGATACAAGGCCTTGGTTGTCAATAAAGGACCCACTGGCAGGGTTAGGCTTTACATATGAGTTATGTACTCTGCCTGTACTGTCCCGCTGCCATGTACCCATGCCATGTTTCTAATCTTCCTTTCAACTGACAGATCATATTACTTATTCAGCTTCCTTTAGAAGTTTTTAAGAGGCCCCTCCATTTCTCTTTTCAAAACCCCCCTTTATATATATATAATATATTTATCTTCAAGGTATTGTTAAAGGCCCAGTGCAGGCAAAAATGAGGGATTGTCCAGGAGAAATGTAAGCACTCAAATGATTGTAGTCTTCAATAACCAATTACTACCTGTCATTGACGTATCAATCGCAGATTGCCCCTCTAAATTGGTAATAACTGATCAACACCTCTTGTTGTGTGAATCTGGTCTGGAGGAGGAAGTGACACGTGTAAGCCGGGGGAGTGAGGCCAGGGGGGCTAGGCTATAGCGTGGATGTGCATTCATATGCTAATAGTGGCTCTCTCCTTGATTTGTCAAACCTGCTCTCCTCCAGAGAGGGAGGCAAGGCCTCCAGCCATGGAGAGGAAAGGGAGGAGAGGGCTTATGGGTGGAGTGAGGGGGGGTGTGGAGGACATCACTAATTAGCATGTGGAAGATAAATGGATCTGACAGGAGAGGTAACCCAGTCATGATAAATATGGTGACATAACACTCCTCCGCTTCCCCTGCCTAACCCTCCCCCTAAAGCTCCCCTTCCTCCCCTCTAACCTTCCACTTCCTCCCCCCTAACCTTCCACTTCCTCCCCCCTAACCCTCCACTTCCTCCCCCCTAACCCTCCACTTCCTCTCCCCTAACCCTCCACTTCCTCCCCCCTAACCCTCCACTTCCTCTCCCCTAACCTTCCACTTCCTCTCCCCTAACCCTCCACTTCCTCCCCCCTAACCCTCCACTTCCTCTCCCCTAACCTTCCACTTCCTCTCCCCTAACCCTCCACTTCCTCCCCCCTAACCCTCCACTTCCTCTCCCCTAACCTTCCACTTCCTCTCCCCTAACCTTCCACTTCCTTCCCCACCCTCCACTTCCTCTCCCCTAACCCTTCACTTCCTAACCTCCCCTCTAACTAGGGATGCACGATATATAGGTGAACATATCAGAATCAGACGATATTGGCTAAAAATGCCAACATCGGTATTGGCCGATGTCTAGTTTAACGCCAATGTTAAAAACCGATTTCAAAGGTACCGTGCATACCTATATAATGTAATAACGGCATGTAAAATTTTACGCTACACGTTCAACACCGCATTCCTAACCTCACCCACAATGTCTGCTGTGTGGATCGAGCAGTC
This sequence comes from Salvelinus alpinus, assembly GCF_045679555.1. Lineage (NCBI taxonomy): Eukaryota > Metazoa > Chordata > Actinopteri > Salmoniformes > Salmonidae > Salvelinus > Salvelinus alpinus. The sequence goes on from NC_092117.1 coordinate 27,972,070, forward strand.
AACAAGTCGAACAGTCATTTGAAAGAGTAAAAAAAATTCTGCGAGAACACTCAAATGTGAAATCCATTAAAGCATTATAATGAAAATCATTGCCCTTGACAATCAACCGTTCTCTGTCGTGGGTGATGTTGGCTTTCGCCGACTGGTTGAGGACAGCTACACACTACCAAGTGCTCTGTTTTTCAGATGTTGCCCTACCGGAGTTACACAGTAATAGTGTCACTGCTATTAGCTTCACGGCATACATACTATGGAATGCCGTTTGGGTCTTTGCGTGTCAAAAAAGATACAGTAGCATTGTCAAAGCTGTACAAAAAAGTCTGCAAACACCGGCCACGAACGATGTGTTTGCAATACCGTGTTGACCGCAATACCGTTTGACCGCAACTTCTCGGGTAGCTAGCTTTAGCTTGGTACCTAGCTAGCACCAATACAACCAGCCTGAAAACAATGACCAGTAGAAACTGTCATTTTCATTATTCTTAGCAATGATTTAGGAATCCTTGTGAGTACGTATTAGCTAGGTTGCCACTTGTTGTTCGCCTATTGAAATTGAACCTCAGTTCATGAAAATAAATAGCTAGCCAGCTACGTAAATGCCAACAAAATAAAAAATAATTGTGTGTGTGTGTGTGTAACCTCTATTTAATTAGGCAAGTCAGTTAAGAACAAATTCTTATTTATGATGACGGCCCGGACGACGCTGGGCCAATTGTGCACAGCCCTATGGGACTCCCAATCACGGCCGGATGTGATACAGCCTGAATTCAAACCGGGAACTGTAGTGATGCCTCTTGCACTGAGATTCAGTGCCTTAGACTGCTGCGTCCGTGTGTGTGTTAACTATTTAGGCGGCCGAAACAGTTCAGTACAGTTCATGCATATATTGTGACGTTTTGGAGTTCAGTTAGGGTTTTGTCAGCTGTTCGGGCACACAACTTTTTTTTCTCAAGGGCCAGCCGAAGTTCGGAAACCGAAGTCAATGCCCCTTCATCCGTGATGGTTCTACTGTAGTGGGGACTTGAGTTTCTGCTTCTTGTCGATTCAGCCTGAAACTGTGTGGATTCCACATGGCGAACGACAACTTCGAGCATCGATTGACCGAGGAGGTACAGCATTACCTTCACCAGTACGATTCTAGCCATGCATTATATAAAGACCAGCATGTAAATGCTAATTAATGGAGGGAGATTGCAGAGACGGTGGAGTCTGACCCAACCACTTGTTTGAAAAAGTGGTTAAGGGTTTGCAACAAGTTCGTCAGGCATAGAAAAGAAAGAAAGGCCAGTGGAGATACTGGTGGAAAAGCTACTCCAGAAATGTTTCTGCTGGCTTGTTTGGCACGTGAAGCATGGGAGGACTGAAAGCAACATGCCGTTTTCACAAAAGGATGGGGTATGTTGTTGTAGTTTCTATTGTAGCCTGCAAAAAGAGTTGCCATGTTTTGCTAACAATAGCTAGCCAGCTAGCGCTATCTACTTGGCTGGCTAGTGGCTAGCTAGCCTAGCAGCATACTCATGCAGGGAAAGCAAGCCAATCAACTAAACTAAAGATCTTTACAACTTTTGATCAAACATAATTTTGTCATAGAATGTAAATCATAAGCTTCCCACATTGTCGCTCAATGCATAGGTTTACCGCCACTGTATTCACATCCTACCATACATTTGTCTGTACATTATGCCTTGAATCTATTCTACCGTACCCAGAAACCTGCTCCTTTTACTCTCTGTTCTGAACATACTAGACTACCAGTTCTTATAGCCTTTAGCCGTACCCTTATCCTACTCCTCCTATGTTCCTCTGGTGATGTAGAGGTTTACCCAGGCCCTTCAGTGCCTAGCTCCACTCCCATTCCCCGGGCGCTCTCATTTGTTTACTTCTGTAACCGTAAAAGCCTTGGTTTCATGCATGTTAACATTAGAAGCCTCCTCCCTAAGTTTGTTTTATTCACTGCTTTAGCACACTCTGCCAAGCCGGATGTCCTAGCCGTGTCTGAATCCTGGCTTTGGAAGACCACCAAAAACCCAGAAATTTCCATCCCTAACTATAACATTTTCCGACAAGATAGAACTGCCGAAGGGGGCGGAGTTGCAATCTACTGCAGATAGCCTGCAGAGTTCTGTCTTACTTTCCAGGTCTGTACCCAAACAATTTGAGCTTCTACTTTTAAAAATCCACCTTTCCAGAAACAAATCTCTCACCGTTGCCGCTTGCTATAGACCACCTTCTACTCCCAGCTGTGCCTTGGACACCATATGTGAATTGATTGCCTCCCATCTATCTTCAGAGCTTGTGCTGTTAGGTGACCTAAACTGGGACATGCTTAACACACCGGCCATCCTACAATCTAAGCTTGATGCCCTCAATCTCACACAAATTTAAATGATCCTACCAGGTACAACCCCAGATCCGTAAACACGGGCACCCTCATAGATATCATCCTAACCAACCTGACCTCGAAATACACCTCTGCTGTCTTCAACCAGGATCTCAGCGATCACTGCCTCATTGCCTCTGTCCGTAATGGGTCTGCGGTCAAACGACCACCCCTCATCACTGGCAAACTCTCCCTTAAACATTTCAGCAAGCAGGCCTTTCTAATCAACCTGTCTCGGGTATCCTCGAAGGATATTGACCTCAATCCGACAGTAGAGGATGCTTGGTTATTCTTTAAAAGTGCTTTCTTCACCATCTTAAATAAGCATGCCCCATTCAAAAAATGTTGAACCAGGAACAGATATAGCCCTTGGTTCACTCCAGATCTGACTGCCCTTGACCAGCACAATAACATCCTGTGGCGTTCTGCATTAGCATCGAATAGCCCCCACGATATGCAACTTTTCATGGAAGTTAGCAACCAATATACACAGGCAGTTAGGAAAGCAAAGGCTATCTTTTTCAAACAGAAATTTGCATCCTGTAGCACAAACTCTAAAAAGTTCTGTGACACTGAAGTCCATGGAGAATAAGAGCTCCTCCTCCCAGCTGCCCACTGCACTGAGGCTAGGAAACACTGTCACCACTGATAAATCCATGATAATTGAGAATTTCATTAAGCATTTTTCTACGGCTGGCCTTGCTTTCCACCTGGCTACCCCTAGCCCGGTCAACAGCCATGCACCCCCCCACAGCAACTTTCCCAAGCCTCCCCCATTTCTCTTTCACCCAAATCCAGATAGCTGATGTTCTGAAAGAGCTGCAAAATCTGGACCCCTACAAATCAACCGGGCTAGACAATCTGGACCCTCTCTTTCTAAAATTATCTGCCGAAATTGTTGCAAACCCTATTACTAGCCTGTTCAACCTATCTTTCATATTGTCTGAGATTCCCAAAGATTGGAAAGCTGCTGCTGTCATCCCCCTCTTCAAAGGGGGAGACACTCTAGACCCAAACTGCTAAAGACCTATATCTATCCTACCCTGCCTTTCTAAGGTCTTCGAAAGCCAAGTTAAACAGATCACCAACCATTTTGAATCCCATCGTACCTTCTCCGCTATGCAATCTGGTTTCCGAGCTGGTCATGGGTGCACCTCAGCCACGCTCAAGGTCCTAAACGATACCATAACCGCCATCGATAAGAGACAATACTGTGCAGCTGTATTCATCGACCTGGCCAAGGCTTTCGACTCTGTCAATCACCACATTCTTATCGGCATACTCAACAGCCTTGGTTTCTCAAATGACTGCCTCGCCTGGTTCACCAACTACTTCTCAGATAAAGTTCAGTGTGTCAAATCGGAGGGCCTGTTGTCCGGACCTCTGGCAGTCTCTATGGGGGTGCCACAAGGTTCAATTCTCAGGCCGACTCTTTTCTATGTATACGTCAATGATGTCGCTCTTGCTGCGGGTGGTTCTCTGATCCACCTCTACGCAGACGACACCATTTTGTATACTTCTGGCCCTTCTTTGGACACTGTGTTAACTAACCTCCAGACGAGCTTCAATGCCATACAACTCTCCTTCCGTGGCCTCCAACTGCTCTTAATTGCAAGTGAAACTAAATGCATGCTCTTCAACCGATCACTGCCCGCACATGCCCGCCCGTCCAGCATCACTACTCTGGACAGTTCTGACTTAGAATATGTGGACAACTACAAATACCTAGGTGTCTGGTTAGACTGTAAACTATCCTTCCAGACTCACATTAAGCATCTCCAATCCAAAATTAAATCTAGAATCGGCTTCCTATTCCGCAACAAAGCATCCTTCACTCATGCTGCCAAACATACCCTCGTAAAACTGATTATCCTACGGATCCTTGACTTTGGCGATGTCATTTACAAAATAGCCTCCAACACTCTACTCAGCAATTTGGATGCAGTCTATTACAGTGCCATCTGTTTCGTCACCAAAGCCCCATATACTACTCACCACTGCGACCTGTATGTTCTCGTTGGCTGGCCTTCACTTCATATTCGTCGCCAAACCCACTGGCTCCATGTCATCTGTAAGTCTTTACTAGGTAAAGCCCCACCTTATCTCAGCTCACTGGTCACCATAGCAGCACCCACCCGTAGCACGCGTTCCAGCAGGTATATTTCACTGGTCACCCCCAAAGCCAATTCCCTCACTGTCAGAGCAGCTTACAGATCGCTGCACCTGTACATAGCTATCTGTAAATAGCCCATCCAACTACCTCATCCCCCATACTGTTATTTATTCCACGTGTAACTCTGTATTGTTGCTTGTGTCACAATGCTTTGCTTTATCTTAGCCAGGTTGCAGTTGTAAATGAGAACTCCAGCTAGTCAAAGGTCCAGCTAGTCAAAACATTTGAGCAGAATTGAGTAGCTAGGCCAGGCCTACTCAACTCTGCTTGCTCAAACATTTGCAACATTATATAGTCTATTGTAGTCTCGGTTAATGATATTTGATTAATGTGTTTTTATTTTCAAGGCACAAACACCAGTGAATGGAGACAGCACCTGGTTGTGTTCTCTTTTGTTCACTGTCCCCAAGCACTACCTCTGCCCCCAGTACTGACTGGTGATCTGAGTTGCAGTGTGGAATTAGAAACAATCTCCATGCAGGACCAGGGAAGCTCTATCCTGGGGAAGCTCTATCCTGGGGAAGCTCTATCCTGGGCCCACCTCCAAGACCTACTCCACTGGCTTGCTCCTCACGATGCCACAGAGCAGCAGCCGCAGGATTAGCAGGGGTGTGAGAAGAAGGGAGAGAAGAGCTGCAGACTCAGTCCTTGACACATCACACTCAAAGGCATTGCAAATGATTGAAGACATATCGCAAGATGTGGAGAACGTCATGCACCGAGCATGTTTTGTTTGCTGTGTTGTGTGTCTCACATGTCTGTTCACAAGACACTGTGTTAATATTGCTCCGAAATATTTATATTGCTCATAAATATTTGTATCTACGCTCTTGACACTTTATATTTGACCCTTTTGTTGTTAACATGTCTGTTCTCAGCAGACACTGTTTGATTGTGGTTTCCTTTCAGAAGCAGGAATAAAGGTGTATTTGTGTGCTGAAAAAGCTCTGTTTGCATTTCTTCATCTCAATACAAGGTGTTTCAATGCATTCTTCTTGAACATTAGATTCTGACAACGTACAGAAGAGCTGTGTGCCACAGGCTTTGTTCTACTTCAATCTAATCTAAATTACTGCTCACTGAGATTTCCCAGAATTAGGGTTCATTTTATTAACAAGATTAAAACTCTACTGGTTCACAGTGCACACAAAGACCTGAGTCTGTGCGTCCATCAATAATCCTCATCCTTGCAGCGACTATACCGGGCAATTCGCAAAAACAAAATGTTATTGCCAGTCAAGTGTGTCTCTCTGTACACTATTTTATTCTCCCGTACGTGTTTTCCTTGTTTGGGTGTGTCGTCACGTCATTGTTTGGCTGTAGATGGCTATTACCAGCTCATCGCCCTCTACTGTCCCGGGGTAATATTGCCACTTTACCCCCCCTTTTTTTGTTTTTCAAGCGAACGTCTTTGTAGTGAGCACACTCATTCAGTTCGGCTATCCGTCATCAGAACTGAAGCATGCTGAAACCTTAACCTCCCCCTAACCCTCCCCGTCTTCCCCTAACCCTCCCCTTCTTCCCCTAACCTTCCCCTTCTCAACCTCCCTCTCTTAGTCTGTCAAGCCCAACAGCTGTGGAGTTTAAACTCCTTTCAGGAGGAAATCAAAAGATAATCCAGAGTTTGATGTTTGAGGAAAACTTAACAGTTTAGGGGGAAAAGGGGTTGGGATGTATAGGACCAGGGGTTTAAGCTGTAAACCCCTCACAATGGGTTCTGACACGGTGAGTTTCCCCCTGCTCCACTGAGAAGTCTTTGTAAAGTTCTAAGCACCATCTCTGTGCATGACTAACCCTATTGAAGAATGGAGCGATAAAGGAACCCAAAGAGCTTAAGATGAAACTAAAATGTTGTTGACGTAATCAAATTCCCTGAATATCCATAGAAGCCATGGGGAATTGAGTCTATTCACCTGTTCAGTGTGGCAGAGGGGGTTTTCTATGGTGGTTGTCGAGAGGCAATTGAATTTTATTGACTGTTCGTAGCTCATCTTTTTGTCAAATCAAAGTCAAATACATGTTATTGGTCACATACACATATTTAGCAGAAGTTATTGCGGGTGTAGCGAAATGCTTGTGTTCCTAGCTCCAACAGTGCAGTAATATCTAACAATTCACAACAATACACACATCTAAAAGTCAAATTAATGGAATTAAGAAATATATAAAGATATGGGCGAGCAATGTCGTAGTGGCATTGACAAACATACAGTGTATATACATATGAAATGAGTAAAGCAGTATGTTAACATTATTAAAGTGACGTCAACGTCAACAGCTTGAATGTCTCATTCTGTGATTTAATATATTTCAAATTTGTTTGACTTCTCATGTCTGGTAATGAACACATGCGTGGGAAAATGATTGAGCACTTTCTACTTTGAAAGATAATATTTGACAACATTTAATCACTCAAGATAGCAACTAGCCAACCTTGAGAAGCTTAACATGACAATAACCCCCTTTTCACCCCTCTATACACACACACACACACACACACACACACACTACCCACTTGCCTTCAAGGCCTATTTCACTCACAAACCCCCTAGAAGTAAATGACCTTTCTCGCTCTTTCCTCTGACAGCTCCATGCAACTGCACGATTGCTTTAGTGCACATTTGCCTACCATAAGAATGTAATTTTTAGGCGACAAGATCCCAGAACTTGGCAGCAGCTGGGGGGTTGGGGTGTGCCATTTGGTGCCAGAGCTGCAGCTCTCTGATCCAAGGCCATGCCCCGGGGGACGGGTTAGGGGCCGACGGGGCCAAAGAGCTGTCATCCTGCAGAAAAATGATTAATCTATCCCTCTTCTTTCCTTTATCCCACAAGGATAGAGGGATGAGTGGGGATACAGAGCAAAGGCAATCGGATAAATGCCTCATATGCGGAATATTATATTATATATAAATGACCTAATCATAATTTAGAAATAATTGTACGTTGTACTGAGGGTTCAGCTGTGTTTATATTTCGACAGAAAAAAATTACGTGAATATTTTGTGACTTTATCTTTTTGATAAAATTTCCCACTGGTGTTGCAAATGACTGTGGACACCTGCAGGTTTCAAATGGTTGTTGGTCCGGAGCACAAGATGAAAGAGAAGATCCCTGTGCCCTTTCTGGGTCAAAAGTAGTGCACTATACAGTTGAAGTCGGAAGTTTACATACACCTTAGCCAAATACATTTAATCTCAGTTTTTACAATTCCTGACATTTCATCCTAGTAAAAATTCCCTGTCTTAGGTCAGTTAGGATCACCACTTTATTTTAAGAATGTGAATGTCTGAATTATAGTAGAGAGAATGATTTATTTCAGCTTTTATTTCTTTCATCACATTCCCAGTGGGTCAGAAGTTCACATACACTCAATTAGTATTTGGTAGCATTGCCTTTAAATTGTTTAATTTGGGTCAAACGTTTCGGGTAGCCTTCCACAAGCTTCCCACAATAAGTTGGTTGAATTTTGTCCCATTCCTCCTGACAGAGTTGGTGTAACAAAAACAGGTTTGTAGGCCTCCTTCTTCGCACATGCTTTTTCAGTTCTGCCCACAAATTTTCTATAGGATTGAGGTCAGGGCTTTGTGATGGCCACTCCAATACCTTGACTTTGTTGTCCTTAAGCCATTTTGCCACAACTTTGGAAGTATGGTTGGGGTCATTGTCCATCTGGAAGACCCATTTGCGCCCAATCTTTAACTTCCTGACTGATGTCTTGAGATGTTGCTTCAATATATCCACATCATTTTCCTTCTCATGGTGCCATCTATTTTGTGAAGTGCATCAGTCCCTCCTGCAGCAAAGCACCCCCACAACATGATGCTGCCACCCCTGTGCTTCACGGTTGGGATGGTGTTCTTCGGCTTGCAAGCCTCCCCCTTTTTCCTCCAAACATAATGATGGTCATTATGGCAAAATAGTTAAATTTTTGTTTCATCAGACCAGAGGACATTTTTCCAAAAAGTACGATCTTTGTCCCATGTGCAGTTGTAGTCTGGCTTTTTTATGGCGGTTTTGGAGCAGTGGCTTCTTCCTTGCTGAGCGGCCTTTCAGGTTATGTCGATATATTCGACTCGTTTTACTGTGGATATAGATACTTTTGTACCTGTTTCCTCCATCTTCACAAGGTCCTTTGCTGTTGTTCTGGGATGTATTTGCACTTTTTGCACCAAAGTACGTTAATCTGTAGGAGACAGAATCCGTCTCCTTTCTGAGCTGTATGACGGCTGCGTGGTCCCATGGTGTTTATACTTGCACAGGTACACCTACAATTGACTCAAATGATGTCAATTAGCATATCAGAAGCTTCTAAAGCCATGACATAATTTTCTGGAATTTTCCAAGCTGTTTAAAGGCACAGTCAACTTAGTGTATGTAAACTTCTGACCCACTGGAATTGTGATACAGAATTGTGATAAGTGAAATAATCTGTCTGTAAACAGTTGTTGGAAAAATGACTTGTGTCATCCACAAAGTAGATGTCCTAACCGACTTGCCTAAACTATAGTTTGTTGACAAGAAATTTGTGGAGTGGTTGATAAACGACTTTTATTGACTCCCACCTCACTTTATGTAAACTTCCGACTTCAACTGTATGTCTGGTGAATATGGTGTCATTTGGGACACAGCGAGTATAGACATACAGATGTCGGGTCTTAACTTGATCACTCTTTTGTCGCAGAGAATTTTCCTGCTGCATCAGGAAATTAAAATGAGCCTTGTGAGTCCCTTAACTTATTTTTTTCTTTCTCTCCATGCGGGTGCAGTCGAGTCATTGGGATCAGGGCTTGCTATCAAAATAAGGTTCTCTCTCCCTCGCTCAAACGCTAGGCCTAGGTCCTACTACTGCAACATTCCAATGTGGAAAAATGGATCTTAAAGGCAGCCATACACATCAACAACCATCGTTTTATTTAGCTTAATAACACAAGATAGCCTAGTGGAGACCAATATCTATGACATAAAAGTGAAGTGTTTCATAAGGTCCAACTTGAGTTCAGTTGTGGTGGTCTAGCTGTTAGGGATGCTGTCAATAATATGGACGAAGCCATCGACCACGTCATCTCATTTGTTTCCTATGATAATGCTCAGTGGCCCATTTGATGATCAGGAAGTGTCATTTCAGCGTGTCACCATCTTGCTACATGGGGGAGTTTTTGGAAACATTGCATGCGCAGTTTGACCTACTCTAGGAAGTGAGGTTGCAGGCTAGCTCAGTGCTGCCCCCTCTCATGGAGTATCTCACGTGACCGGGAGACAAATAAGGCGGTGCGCAATAGGCCCAGTGTCGTCCGGGTTAGGGGAGGGTTTGGCCGGCCGGTATTTCCTTGTCCCTTCGCGCTCTAGCGACTACTTGTGTGGGCCAAGTGCCTGCAAGCTGACTCAGTTGTCAGCTGGACAGTGTTTCCTCCGACACATTGGTGCGGCTGGCTTCCGGGTTAAGCGAGCAGTGTGTCAAGAAGCAGTGCGGTTTGGCAGGGTTGTGTTGCGGAGGAGACATGGTTCTCAACCTTTACCTCTCCCGAGTCTGTACGGGACTTGCAGCGATGTGACAAGGATGTAAATACCAATTGTGGAGAAAAAGGGGTAAAACAAATAGGGAGTGGTATTGTGACCAATAATGGTTGCAATTGAGATCAGCTGTGCGGGTGAATTTAGCACGAATTGATGGTTTAACGAGACATCAGTTGGCGATAATCTAGTGCCGTCGATGGTTGCAATAGGACCTTTGTTATTTGATTATATTCCAATAGGCTACATTCTGTACGCTACCCGTTAGCCTAGCCATTCTCACATCATGAAAGGTGTGAAACCCCATGATAGGCTTCAGTGTACCTGGCTGAGTTGATCAGCTGATTTGGACTGTCAGTTGATTGACAGATGTAGGCCTACTGTAGAACGATAAACTTTCCCCCAGTGTGGATTGTCTTCCGTGTTTTAAAGTTAGGCTATGTATAATTTGCAATATAGTTCTGGTCTTTGTTGTGCATTGAACGCCTGTATTGTGTGGCTTTAATAGTTAATGTTGTTAAACTGTCAAGATGTTTATGAATTTGAGCCTATCCAAAGATAGTTTAGTTTAGCTGAGACACTTTTCTTTAAGTTATCAGACTATTAGTTTTACTTCTTGAAAACATTGAAATGAATGTAATTGTCTTGTGGGCCTAATGTAGGATCAGGCTGGTCACTATATCACCCAGCACTGGGCGCGAACTCATGAGGCTCAGAGCCGGGGCACGCTGCTTAGACCAGTGCGCTACAGCAGCTCACAATACTTTAGCAAGCACTAAATATACTATGAAAAGTGATTATACATAGGTGTGTTTTTTTATTATTTAGATTTAAGCCTTCCCCAAATCATCGCCCTAACCTTAACCATTCAGAATGAATGTTTAAACTGTTACCCTTTGAGTTGTTTCTGTTTTCATCCTATAACCACACAGAATTATTGCTTCAAAAATAGATGTTCACCACTTCCAGCTGCCCCCTGGTGGCACCTCTAAATATTTCTTCAGATATTTGGTATTTTTTGTATTTTTTGGTATTTTATTAGGATCCCCATTAGCTGTAGCAAAAGCAGCAGATACTCTTCCTGGGGTCCACAAAAAACATGACACATAATACAGAATGACATATAACAGAACATCAATAGACAAGAACAGCTCAAGGACAGAACTACATAAAAAAAATGTAAAGGTACACTTAGCCTACATATCAATACATACACACAAACTATCTAGGTCAAATAGGGGAGAGGCGTTGTGCTGTGAGGTGTATCTGTTTTTTGAAACCATGTTTGCTGTTTATTTGAGCAATATGAGATGGAAGGAAGTTCTGTACACTTTCTTGAATTTGTTCTGGATTTGGGGACTGTGAAAAGACCCCTGGTGGCATGTCTGGTGGGGTAAGTGTATATGTCAGAGCTGTGTATAAGTTGACTATGCAAACAATTTGGGATTTTCAACACATTTAATGTTTCTTATTAAAAGAAGTGATAGGATTATTTTCCTCCTGCGACGAAAGGGGTCAAATTAAGATCCTACAAGTGTAGGACTGGAAGGCTCACTGTAAACATACAGGTTAGAGCTGTCAGCCTGAACATACTCTCTTTCTCCCTCATTCTTTCCTATGGTTAATCCCTCAGTTCCATCATGTGTAGACAGGGGGGAGGAAGATATCAATTTGCAGAACAATTTGTTTCCATAGAAGCAGTGCTTAATGACACTAACTACAGTATCTTGACTGTCTGTCTAAGAGAACAGACTCGACTTCTCCCCTCTCCCTCACCCTCTCCCTGCTTCAGCGGGCCCTCTCTCTTATCCCTGCCTCAGAGGGTCCTCTCCCTTCTCTGTGCCTCAGAGGCCCCTCACCCTCTCCCATACTGTTACAAAACACAAGACAGTAGGGACCTGACGGCTCCAAGTGTCTGGGGCCAGGGAAATAATTGATAGCAGGCTGCCTGCATCCAAGGTCCTTTAGCAGTAATTGCAAGCAGAATCTGCCTCTCTGATCTCACCAGTGGTATTGGCCATGCCAGAACAGCCTGGCTTTGACAGATTGCCTTCCTGCTGTAATAACTTAGACATGTTCCCTATTTTCTCACACAAGGCTACAATGCAGTCTCTCAGCCCCAGCCCTACCCAGCTCTATACCACACAACCAGCCCTACCCAGCTCTATACCACACAACCAGCCCTACCCGGCTCTATACCACACAACCAGCCCTACCCGGCTCTATACCACACAACCAGCCCTACCCGGCTCTATACCACACAACCAGCCCTACCCGGCTCTATACCACACAACCAGCCCTACCCGGCTCTATACCACACAGCCATCCCTACCCGGCTCTATACCACACAACCAGCCCTACCCGGCTCTATACCACACAACCAGCCCTACCCGGCTCTATACCACACAACCAGCCCTACCCGGCTCTATACCACACAGCCATCCCTACCCGGCTCTATACCACACAACCAGTAACTCTCTTTGTCTTTCTCTGTGTCTCTCTGTGTCTCTCTGTCTCTGTCTCTGTCTGTGTATGTTTTAGCTCTGAGCCACTTCTTGAATTAGCTGTTTTATTTTAGAACTAAGGTAATTAAGGTACTGTAAAAGCACTCTGGGATCTGTCAGCTAGAGTTTTCCTTGATGGGGTGTTATAGTCCTGTGCCTCTCTCACCCCCAGCAACCCTGCCTCATTATCCCCCTGCTTACACTCTTAGAAAAAAGGGTTCCAATTGGGTTATTCGGCTGTCCCCATTGGAGAACCTTTTTTTATTCCAGGTAGAACCCTTTTGGGTTTCATTTAGAACCTTTTGTGGAAACACGAAACAGTTATACTTAGAACCAAACGGGTTCTACCTGGAACCAACAATCATTTTTCAAAGAGTTCTGCTATGGGGATGGCCGACGGACCCTTTTAGGTTCTAGAAAACACCTTTTTTTCTTAAGAGTATACCTTCCTCCTTCTCTCCCTTCCTCATCCCTCCCTCCCTCCCTCCCTCCCTCCCTCCCTCCCTCCATCTGCCCAGTGTGAGGACCCCTGTGGGCTGCCCTGTGTGTGCCTGTGTTCTGTGGCAGAGTTATAAGCTGGCCAGCTCCACCCCATGGCTGTCCAAACAAGGTTTCACTCCAGGCGCCCACATCAAAAAGAGCAGCACACAGGCGTCAGGAAAGTGAACCGGCGGGATGTTGCCTCTGGCTATTTATTTTTCACAAATGAAATGTATATACACTGAGTGTACAAAATATTAGGAACACCTTTATTGAGTTGCACCCTCAGAACAGGCTCAATTTGTCGGCGCATGGACTCTACAACTTGTGGAAAGCGTTCCACAGGGATTCTGGCCCATGTTGACTCCAATGCTTCCCACAGGTCTGTCAAGTTGGCTGGATGTCTGGAAACTGTTGAGCGGGAAAAACCCAGCAGCGTTGCTGTTCTTTACACAAACCGGTGCGTCTGGCACCTACTGCTATACCCCGTTCAAAGGACCGTAAATGTTTTGTCTTGCCCATTCACCCTCTGAATGGCACACTAACACAATCCATGTCTCAATTGTCTCAAGGCTTAAAGATCCCTCTTTAACCTGTCTCCTCCCCTTCATCTACACTGATTTGATGTGAATTTAACAGGTGACATCAATAAAGCATCGTAGCTTTCAGCTGGATTCCCCTGGTCAGTCTATGTCATTGAAAAAGCAGGTGTTTGTAATGTTTTGTACATTCAGTGTAGAGAGAGAAAATAAAAACGAGAGAGCTACTGTAGTAGCCAGTGGTTTATTTCCCCACTCACTGTAGGTAGTGTAGTCAGTCAGTCAGTGTAGTCAGTCAGTCAGTGTAGTCATTCAGTCAGTGCAGTCAGTCAGTCGCTGCTACTGATAACCAACATTTGTCTTGTTGTGTATAAAATGTGGCGGCCAGTCGTTTCTAGCAGAGTTGATGAGAGGTTAAACAATCACAGATGATTAGTCTTGAAAATCATTTAAAGGAGTTGAAGTGTAAATAGACAAAAAAAACACCACCTTTCTCCAGTGGGAGATATGATAGCCATGACCGCTGTGGTTAGTATGATATCGGGCTTGTCTGCCAGCTAATCTAATTGAATCTCTCATGTAAATAATGGATGGAATCAACACAAATAAACATGAGCAAATGGGCTAGGGAATAACATGAACAGGATGAAACACAACGTGAAAAGAGTTAAAAGCTCCTAAAGGCCTCAGTGTAGTCGGCAGCACAGTGGGCAAGCTGCAAAGGCTGCTGTCCATAACAGTAAACATAGAATCCCTCTGCACACAAACAAACCAACTCGCAATTAATAAAATATCCTTCGAGTGGGTTTGAAAAGCAACAGTGAAGGAATGATATGAACAGACAGACGGAGAGTCAGTTAGTCAGTCAGTCAGTTAGAGCGGTCAGGAGGGAAAGAAGTGTCCCTGCCCTTTGAGAGAAAGAAACAGAGCGAGGGGCAGAGGAAGAGAGCGAGGGGCAGAGGAAGAGAGCGAGGGGCAGAGGAAGAGAGCGAGGGGCAGAGGAAGAGAGCGAGGGGCAGAGGAAGAGAGCGAGGGGCAGTGGAAGAGAGCGCGAGAGAGAGGCAGTGGAAGAGAGGGGCAGAGACTGAGACAGAGCGAAAGTGTTAGAGAGGGCATTACTTGCCAACGGGACAGGTTTAAGATTGATGGCCGCTTTACGCCGTTTGAAACGTCTAAACATAGACGTTTTAAAGGTGGACGCAATGTGAAATTTTAAATAAACTTTATAGGAGCCTCGGGTCAGATTTATTATTTTGGTATTCACCTCCTGGTCCATCATTCATTCCCCCCTGCCCTCTCTCCTCCATCCCACAAGACCCTGTACTGAACTATATTCGACCCTCTGCTCTGTTCTCATCAGAACTGCGATTCCTCACCACGAACTGTAAGAAGCTTTTTCCTTTAACGAGTCCGACAAGAAGGATATGCTGCTCTCCTGGGAACAGGCCCAAAATCCACGTCATTTGCGTGAAGAAAAGACGGAGGAAAAGAGAACGCAGATCAGGCGCCTTCTGAGAATCCGTAGGCGAGCGAGTAAACTCCCACTGTCATCCGTTCTACTTGCTAAAATGCAATCATTGGAAAATAAAATTGCTGACTTACGATTATCCTACCAACGAGACATTAAGAACTGTAATATCTTATGTTTCACAAAGTCGTGGCTGAATGAATATAGAGCTGGAGGGATTTTCAATCCACCGGCAGAACGGAGAAGCTATGTCTGGTAAGACGAGGGGTGGGGGTGTGTCTTTTTGTCTATAACAGTTGGTGGGCGATGTCTAATATTAAATAATTCTCGAGGTATTGCTCGCCTGAGGTAGAGTACCTTATGATAAGCTGTAGACCACACTATCTACCAAGAGAGTTCTCATCTATATTATTCGGAGCCGACTTTAATGCAGGCAAACTTAAATCAGTTTTACCACATTTTTACCAGCATGTCACAAGTGCAACCAGAGGGGAAAAAAATCTAGACCACCTTTACTCCACACACAGAGATGCAGACAAAGCTCTCCCTCGCCCTCCATTTGGCAAATCGGACCATAATTCTTGATTCCTGCTTACAAGCAAAAACTAAAGCAGGAAGTACCAGTGACTCGCTCAATACGGAAGTGGTCAGATGTAGATGCTACACTACAGGACTGTTTTGCTAGCACAGACTGGAATATGTTCCGGGATTCATCCAATGGCATTGAGGAGTATACCACCTCAGTCATCGGCTTCATCAATAAGTGCATTGACGACTTTTTCCCCACAGTGACCGTACGTACATATCCCAACCAGAAGCCATGGATTACAGACAACATCCGCATCGAGTGAAAGGCTAGAGCTGTCGCTTTCAAGGAGCGGGACACTAAACAGGATGCTTATAAGAAATCCCGCTATGCCCTCAGACGAACCGTCAAACAAGCAAATCGTCAATACAGGATTAAGATTGAATCCTACTACACCGGCTCTGACGCTCGTCGGCTGTGGCAGGTCTTGAAAACTATTACGGACTACAAAGGGAAACCCAGACACGAGCTGCCCAGTGACGTAAGCCTACCAGACAAGCTAAATGCCTTTTATGCTCACTTCAAGGCAAGCAACACTGAAGCATGCACGAGAGCATCAGCTGTTCTGGATAACTATGTGATAACGCTCTCGGTAGCCGATGTGAGCAAGACCTTTAAACAGGTCAACATTCACAAGGCCGCGGGGCTAGGTGGATTACCAGGACGTGAACTCAAAGCATGCACGGACCAACTGGCAAGTGTCTTCACTGACATTTTCAACCTCTCCCTGACTGAGTCTGTAATACCTACATGTTTAAAGCAGACCACCATAGTCCCTGTGCCCAAGGTAACCTGCCTAAATTATTACAGCCTCGTAGCACTCACGTCGGTAGCCATGAAGTGCTTTGAAAGGCTGGTCATGGCTCACATCAACAGCATCCACACTGCCCTTTCCCACCTGGACAAAAGGAACACCTATTTGAGAATGCTGTTCATTGACTACAGCTCAGCGTTTAATGCCATAGTGCCCACGAAGATCATCACTAAGCTAAGGACCTGGGGACTAAACACCCCTCTGCAACTGGATCCTGGATATCCTGACGGGCTGTCCCCAGGTGGTAAGGGTAGGAAACAACACGTCTGCCGCGCTGCTCCTCAACACTGGGGCCCATCAGGGATGTGTACTTAGTCCCCTCCTGGTACTCCCTGTTCACCCACGACTGCTGTGGTAGGCCTGATCACCGACAACGATGAGACAGCCTATAGGGAAGAGGTCAGAGAACCGTCAGTGTGGTGCCAGGACAACAACCTCTCCCTCAACGTGAGCAAGACAAAGGAGCTGATCGTGGACTACAGGAAAAGGCGGGCCGAACAGGCCCCCATTAACATCAACGGGGTCGAGAGTTTCAAGTTCCTTGGTGTCCACATCACCAATGAACTGTCATGGTCCAAACACAGTAAGACAGTCATGAAGAGGCACGACAAAACCTTTTCCCCCTCAGGAGACTGAAAAGATTTGGCATGGGTCCCCAGATCCTCAAAAAGTTATATAGCTGCACCATCGAGAGCATCCTGAACGGTTGCATCACAGCCTGGTATGGCAACTGCTCGGCATCTGACCTTCATGCGCTACAGAGGGTTGTGCGTACGACCCAGTACATCACTAAAGCCAAGCTTTCTGCCGTCCAGGACCTATATAATAGGCGGTGTCAGCGGAAAGCCCATAACATTGTCAAAGAGTCCAGTCACCCAAGTCAAATCAAATCAAAGTTTCTCACGTGCGCCGAATACAACAGGTGTAGAGCTTACAGTGAAATGCTTACTTACAGGCTCTAAACAATGGTGCTTGGGAAAAAAGAAGGTGTGTGTGTGTAGGTAAGTAAAGAAATAAAACAGTAAAAAGACATTTGAAAGAAGAGTAGCAAGGCTATATACAGACACCTGTTAGTCAGGCTTATTAAGGTAGTATGTACATGTAGATATCGTTAAAGTGACTATGCATATATGATGAACAGAGAGTAGCAGAAGCGTAAAAAGAAGGGTTGGCGGGTGGTGGGACACAATGCAGATAGCCCGGTTAGCCAATGTGCGGGAGCACTGGTTGGTCGGGCCAATTTAGGTAGTATGTACATGAATGTATAGTTAAAGTGACTATGCATATAAGATAAACAGAGAGTAGCAGCAGCGTAAAAGAGGGGTTGGGGGGGCACACAATGCAAATAGTCCGGGTAACCATTTGGTTACCTGTTCAGGAGTCTTATGGCTTGGGGGTAAAAACTGTTGAGAAGCCTTTTTGTCCTAGACTTGGCACTCCGGTACCGCTTGCCATGCGGTAGTAGAGAGAACAGTCTATGACTGGGTGGCTGGGGTCTTTGACAATTTTTAGGGCCTTCCTCTGACACCGCTTGGTGTAGAGGTCCTGGATGGCAGGCAGCTTTGCCCCAGTGATGTACTGGGCCGTACGCACTACCCTCTGTAGTGCCTTGCGGTCGGAGGCCGAGCAATTGCCGAACCAGGCAGTGATGCAACTGGTCAGGATGCTCTCGATGTTGCAGCTGTAGAACCTTTTTGAGGATCTCAGGACCCATGCCAAATCTTTTTAGTTTCCTGAGGGGGAATAAGCTTTGTCGTGCCCTCTTCACGATTGTCTTGGTGTGTTTGGACCAATCTAGTTTGTTGTTGATGTGGACACCAAGAAATTTGAAGCTCTCAACCTGCTCCACTACAGCCCCGTCGATGAGAATGGGGACGTGCTCGGTGCTCCTTTCCCTGTAGTCCACAATCATCTTCTTAGTCTTGGTTACGTTGAGGGATAGGTTGTTATTCTGGCACCACCCGGCCAGGTCTCTGACCTCCTCCCTATAGGCTGTCTCGTCGTTGTCGGTGATCAGGCCTACCACTGTTGTGTCGTCAGCAAACTTAATGATGGTGTTGGAGTCGTGCCTGGCCATGCAGTCGTGGGTGAACAGGGAGTACAGGAGGGGACTGAGCACGCACCCCTGGGGAGCTCCAGTGTTGAGGATCAGCGTGGCAGATGTGTTGCTACCTGCTACCTATATACACGTGTCCTGAAGTCATAGACTGTTTAATCTGCTACCGCACAGGAAGCGGTACCGGAGCGCCAAGTCTATGACCAAAAGGCTTCTACCCCCAAACCATAAGACTGCTGAACAATTAATCAAATGGCCACCGGACTATTACATTGATCCCCCCCACACACACACACTGTTCATTATCTATGCATAGTCACTTCACCGCTACAGTGCCTTGCAAAAGTATTTACCCCCCTTGGCATTTTTCCTATTTTGTTGCATTACAACCTGTAATTTAAGTGGATTTTTATTTGGATTCCATGTAATGGACATACACAAAATAGCCCAAATTGGTGAAGTGAAATTTTAAAAATTGTTTAAAAAACAAATCTCAATATTTTACAAACGGAGAAGTGATGTGTGGGTATGTATTCACCCCCTTTGCTATGAAGCCCCTAAATAAGCTCTGGTGTAACCAATTACCTTCAGAAGTCACATAATTGGTTAGATTGCAAACAGGTGTACTTTATTTAAGTGTCACATGATCTCAGTGTATATACACGTGTCCTGAAAGGCCCCAGAGTCTGCAACACCACTAAGCAAGGGGCACCACCAAGCAAGCGGCACCATGAAGACCAAGGAGCTCTTCAAACAGGTCAGGGACAAAGTTGTGGAAATCCGTTATAAAAAAATTAAAAGGATATGGCACCACAACAAACCTGCCAAGAGAGGGCCGCCCACCAAAATTCACGGACCAGGCAAGGAGGGCATTAATCAGAGAGGGAACAAAGAGACCAAAGATAACCCTGAAGCAGCTGCAAAGCTCCACAGCGGACATTGGAGTATCTGTCCATAGGACCACTTTAAGCCGTACACTCCACAGAGCTGGGCTTTACAGAAGAGTGGCCAGATGAAAAGCCATTGCTTCAGGAAAAAAATAAGCAAACACGTTTGGTGTTCACCAAAAGGCATGTGGGAGACTCCCCAAACATATGGAAGAAGGCACTCTGGTTAGATGAGACTAAAATTGAGCTTTTTGGCCATCAAGGAAAACATTATGTCTGGTGCAAACCCAACACCGCTCATCACCCCGAGACAACCATCCCCACAGTGAAGCATGTGGTGGTGGCAGCATCATGCTGTGGGAATGTTTTTTATCGGCAGGGACTGGGAAACTGGTCAGAATTGAAGGAATGATGGATGGCGCTAAATGCAAGGAAATTCTTGAGGGAAACCTGTTTCAGTCTTCAAGAGATTTGAGACTGGGATGGAGGTTCACCTACCAGCAGGACAATGACCCTAAGCATACTGCTAAAGCAACACTCGAGTGGTTAAGTCAAAGTCCAGACCTCAGTCCAATTGAGAATTTGTGGTATGACTTAAATATTGCTGTAAACCAGCAGAACCTATCCAACTTGAAGGAGCTGGAGCAGTTTCGCCTTGAAGAATGGGCAAAAATCCCAGTGGCTAGATGTGCCAAGCTTATATAGACATAACCCAAGAGACTTGCAGCTGTAATTGCTGCAAAAGGTGGCTCTACAAAGTATTGACTTTTGGGGGGTGAATAGTTATGCATGCTCAAGTTTTCAGTTTTTTTGTCTTATTTCTTGCTTGTTTCACAATAATAATAATAAAACATTCATCCTCAAGGTGGTAGGCATGTTGTGTAAATCAAATGATACAAACCCCCCAAAAATCAATTTTAATTCCAGGTTGTAAGGCAACAAAATAGGAAAAATTCCAAGAGGGGTGAATACTTTCCCAAGCCACTGTACCTACATGTACAAATTACCTCAACCCACCTGTACCCCCGCACACTGACTCGGTACAAGTACCCCCTGTATATAGCCTTGTTATTGTTATCTTCTTGTGTTACTTTAAAAAAAAAATGGTTTACTTTAGTTTATTTGGTAAATATTTTCTTATCTCTTCTTGAACTGCACTGTTGGTTAAGGGCTTGTAAGTAAGCATTTCACGGTAAGGTCTACACTTGTTGTATTCGGTACATGTGACAAATAAAGTTTGATTTGATAACTGGTTTCCAGCATGCGTACAAAGAAGGGCATTCTACGAGTACGGCCTCAGCACAAATTACAGATGATTGGATGACAGGAAGTTAGTTGGTGAGGTGATGCTGGATTTCAGGGCTGCTTTTGATGTAATTGATTATGAACTGTTACTAGGTAAACTCAAATGTTATGGTTTTAAGTCTGTAGATCAATCCTGGATGGAATGCTATCTAACCAGGAGAAGGCAAAAAGTGTTATTTAATGGTAGCTATTCAAACAGTAAAGATTTACACTGTGGTGTTCCTCAAGGAAGTTGCCTTGGCCCACTTATCTACTTTATCTTTACTAATAATTTACCTTCAGTAATGAACAAAGCAAGAGTGGTAACGTATGCTGATGACTCTACAATGTATAGCGCAGCATCAGAATGTAATGAGCTAACAGATGTACTGAGTAGTGAATTAACTTCTCTGGGTTGGTGGGACGGTAGCGTCCCACTTGGCCAAAATCCAGAAAAAATGTAGCGTGCCAAATTCAAATATATTACTAGAAAAATCAATCTTTCATGAAATCACACATGAAAGACACCAAATTAAAGCTACACATGTTGTGAATCCAGCCAACATGTCTGATTTCAAAAAGGATTTACGGGGAAAGCACACCAAACAATTATGTTAGCTCAGTACATAGCCACAGAAAAACACAGCCATTTTCCCAGCAAAAGATAGTAGTCACAATAAGCAGAAATAGAGATAAAATTAATCACTAACCTTTGCTAAATGACTTAAATGTTAAAATGATCTTCATCAGATGACACTCATAGGACATCATGTTACACAATACATTTATGTTTTGTTCGATAATGTGCATATTTATATCCACAAATCTCGGTTTACATTGGCACCATGTTCAGAAATGCCTCCAAAATATCCAGAGTAATTGCAGAGAGCCACGTCAAATAACAGAAATACTCATCATAAACCTTGATGAAAGATACATGTTTTACACAGAATTAAAGATACACTTGTTCTTAATGCAACCGCTGTCAGATTAAAAAAAATAATTAAAAAGCACACCATGCAATAATCTGAGACGGCGCTCAGATTTAACAACATTTCTCCGCCAGAAACAGAAATACGAAATTACATCATAAATATTCCCTTACCTTTGATTATCTTCATCAGAATGCACTGCCAGGAATCCTAGTTCCACAATAAATCGTTGTTTTGTTCGATAATGTCCATTACTTATGTCCAATTAGCTTCTTTTGCTAGCATGTGTAGTACACGTGTCCAAACGCTCGCGCAGGTGCATGCAAACGTCGGACGAAAACTTCAAAAAGTTATATTACAAGTCGAATAAACTGGTCAAACTTAGTAGAGAATCAATCTTCAGGATGTTGTTATCATTTATATCCAATAACGTTCCAACCGGAGCATTCCTTCATGTCTGTAGAAGTTATGGAACGCAAGGCGATATCATGAGGAAAGCGCATGACCAAGAACTGGCAAACTGGCAATCTGCCACATCACACTAGAGGCTCCATTCAGCGTTCTACAGACTGTTGACATCTAGTGGAAGGCGTAGGAAGTGCAAACAGATCCATATATTACAGGGAATTGAATAGGCGATGACTTTAACATCGACCAGTCTCAGAATTCTCACTTCCTGTTTGGATTTTTTCTCTGGTTTTTTCCTGCCATATGAGTTCTGTTATACTCACAGACATCATTCAAACAGTTTTATAAACGTCAGAGTGTTTTCTATCCAATAGTAATAATAATATGCATATATTAGCATCTGGGACAGAGTAGGAGGCAGTTCACTATGGGCACGCAATTCATCCAAAAGTGAAAATGCTGCCCCCTATATCAAAGAAGTTAAGAACGGTGTCTGAGTGGGTTGATATGAATAAATTGTTGTTGAACATATTTTAAACTAAATGTATTGTATTTGGTTCAAGATACAGTATATGCTTGCTGTTGATCTCCAATTGAATTTGTCGATGAATAGAACGCATGTAGAGCAAGTGGAAAAAACAACACTACTAGGTGTCATGTTGGACGCAGCTTTATCCTGGTCAGAACACATAGATAATATTGTTATTAAGATGGGTAAGAGTACTGTCCAGTTATATGGTCATCTGCAGCAAAGAAAGATATAAAACAGCTTCAAATGGCTCAAAACAGGGCAGCCAGATTAGCTCTTTGCTTTCTCTGTATGAATATTATACAAATGCATCAGAATCTCTCATGGCTTCATGTTGAAAACAAATTACTATCCAGTCTTCTGATTTTCTTTAGGAATATTATATATTTTTTTAAATAGTATTTTTCAGGCCAGTTAGTACATACTAGCAACACTCATAACCACCAAACCAGACAGGAAAATTCAGGGCAGCTAAGACAACCCAAGCCATGAACAAATCACCTTAAATCTACCGTTTTATATAGAGCCATAGGTGAATGGAACTATATCCAATGACAATTCCTTGTTGAATGTTTGAAGTCTTGATTTGTAATTGTTTGTAATGTCTTATTCATTGCTGTTGGACCCCAGGAAGATTAGCTAGCGTTATGACGTTAGCTAATGGGGATCCTAATAAAAAATTACAAGATTTAAAAAATATCTCCTCTACTCTCCTTTCTCATATCTTTCCTCTGCTCTCCTCTCTCATATCTCCTCTCCTCTCTCATATATCCTCTCCTCTCCTCTTCTCCGCTCTCCTCTCTCATATATCCTCTCCTCTCTCCTCTGCTCTCTTCTCCTCTCTCATATATCCTCTCCTCTCTCCTCTGCTCTCTTCTCCTCTCTCATATATCCTCTCCTCTCTCCTCTGCTCCCTTCTCATCTCTCATATATCCTCTCCTCTCCTCTGCTCTCTTTTCCTCTCATATATCCTCTCCTCTCTCCTCTGCTCTCTTCTCCTCTCTCATATATCCTCTCCTCTCTCCTCTGCTCTCTTCTCCTCTCTCATATATCCTCTGCTCTCTTCTCCTCTCTCATATATCCTCTCCTCTCTCCTCTGCTCCCTTCTCATCTCTCATATATCCTCTCCTCTCTCCTCTGCTCTCTTTTCCTCTCATATATCCTCTCCTCTCCTCTGCTCTCTTTTCCTCTCATATATCCTCTCCTCTCTCCTCTGCTCTCTTCTCCTCTCTCATATATCCTCTCCTCTCTCCTCTGCTCTCTTCTCCTCTCTCATATATCCTCTGCTCTCTTCTCCTCTCTCATATATCCTCTGCTCTCTTCTCATCTCTCATATATCCTCTCCTCTCTCCTCTGCTCTCTTTTCCTCTCATATATCCTCTCCTCTCTCCTCTGCTCTCTTCTCCTCTCTCATATATCCTCTCCTCTCTCCTCTGCTCTCTTCTCCTCTCTCATATATCCTCTCCTCTCTCCTCTGCTCCCTTCTCATCTCTCATATATCCTCTCCTCTCTCCTCTGCTCTCTTTTCCTCTCATATATCCTCTCCTCTCTCCTCTGCTCTCTTCTCCTCTCTCATATATCCTCTCCTCTCTCCTCTGCTCTCTTCTCCTCTCTCATATATCCTCTCCTCTCTTCTCCTCTCTCTCATATCCTCTCCTCTCTCCTCTGCTCCCTTCTCCTCTCTCATATATCCTCTGCTCTCTTCTCCTCTCTCATATATCCTCTGCTCTCTTCTCCTCTCTCATATATCCTCTGCTCTCTTCTCCTCTCTCTCATATCCTCTCCTCTCCTCTGCTCTCTTCTCCTCTCTCTCATATCCTCTCCTCTCCTCTGCTCTCTTCTCCTCTCTCATATATCCTCTGCTCTCTTCTCCTCTGCTCTCTTCTCCTCTCCTCTCTCTTCTCCTCTCTCATATATCCTCTCCTCTCTCCTCTGCTCTCTTCTCCTCTCTCATATATCCTCTGCTCTCTTCTCCTCTGCTCTCTTCTCCTCTCCTCTCTCCTCTCTCTTCTCTGCTCTGCTCTGCTCTCTTCTCCTCTCCTCTCTCCTCTGCTCTCTTCTCCTCTCTCATATATCATCTCCTCTCTCCTCTGCTATGTTCTGCGCACTGGTTCAGCTGGCCCTCAGATGCCATAATAAGAACCATTCAGTCCCTTTAATGAGTGTGTGACTATTAGGCTGGTCTCTCTCCCTCTCTGGGAAGACTGTTTTTGAGACAGTGTTTCTGAGGCAGTGTGTGTCATGGACAATGTATTATATCTGGGAGGTCCTGTGTGTTGAGATGTGTTGGAGGTTACAGGCTGTCTTCCTGGTGGCCTGATGTCACAAAGAGCCTGTGTTACGTTATTTAAGGCCCTCTGTTCCTCTCCACGCCATGTCAGGGTTCCCAGCTTTATGTTCCCACATAATCAAGACATAACCATATCTGTCATCAAATGTGATCTCACTGCTTAACTGTCTACACTAAAAGCACTGGACTTGATTATGATAGAAGTATTGTCAATTTATTTGGTGTAAACAACAGCAGCTACGAAAAGTGTATACCCTAGTTAAATTCCAAAGTTGAACACCTTGTTCTATATTATTGTGTTTGTGTATATTGCCTAGTAGTGTACCTTTGCATTGAATCATCCTGGCATGGATATGGTTCATCTATACCTTTCCAAGGACTCTTGTGTGATTGTAGGCCTAATATACATTTATGAGTACTAACATGTGTTTAATGTTGCATAAACATAATGGTTCTGGAAACCTTTCAAGCCTTTACCTCCAGGGCGGGATTATAAAGCTGTGATAAGATCATATGGAGGGCCATAAAGGCTAAATCACAACTTGTTAAAGGTTATATGAGCCTCCTTCAGCAAAGTGACATGTTATTTTAATTGCACTCTATAAAAGTGACAATTCCATCATTTATTGTAGCCTTGTTGGGCATTGTAATGCATTTCCCACTGGCAGGAATGAGTAAGCCATGTATTGTAATATGGCAAGATAAGATTACAGGTAGTTACTATTAAGAATAAGTTACTATTATCTGACCAGTTAGCTGTTAGTTCCGAGGACAACAACTCACGTTCATCCAGCTCAAGTCATTCAAGTTATTAACTACCTCCATCTGACATTCAACATTGTTCCATCATGATTTAGCCCATTCCCGATTCAATGCAGCTCGTTGAGTGGTATATGACAGTGACTTTATAAACATGGCAGCCCAACAATACCTCAGTCCTCCTTGTTGAATAGATGAGGGTTGATTCTCTCCCTCCTCCTGGCATTACAATAGCAAGGAGGGGAGGGGAGGAGGGGAGGGAGGGACACCAGCCCTAAATGGCCCTGTCTCGCGCTGAGCTGTGCCTTTTGATCTCAGTGACAGTTGGACTGGCTGCGTAGGAGGGGCAGTGATAATCCCTCCTGGGCTTTTTGTCCCAGCCGGGGTCCTGTACAGCCAGGGATAAAGCAGTGGGGCTGAGTCTTAATCAAACAGCAGGACCGGTGGGGCATGTGGCTACACAGGGACAGAGCCCTTTGAGGGGTTAGGGTGCGGAAGGGCAACTTTAGTACAGGGGTGGGTACTCACCAATAGGGGATTAGGAGAAAGGTTTTGCCTACTTGCCAATAGAAGTGGTTTGGGACAGAGCGAGGCCAGTAGTAGGTACTCTGCTACTGTACAGATAAAGCCAGAGAAATTAGGGGTTTGAAAATGCATTGATGTTGTACGATGTTTCTCCTGTAGCTAGCTTGATCAACGTTTTCTACTTCACTTCAAATGGTATGAATTTGACTGATTTGAGTATTTGCCTGGATTTTTGTTTCATACAGACAAAAGGATTGGTTGCTGGTTAGTAAATCAGTCAATGTATTATCACAATAATGTCACCACAAAAGGAGGGCCGAACATGCCCCCATTGACATCGACGGGGCTATAGTGGAACGGGTCGAGAGTTTCAAGTTCCTTGGTGTCCACATCACCAACAAACTATCATGGTCCAAACACACCAAGACAGTCGTGAAGAGGGCACGACAAAACCTTTTCCCCCTCAGGAGACTGAAAAGACTTGGCATGGGTCCCCAGATTCTCAAAAAGTTATTCAGCTCGACTAACCTGTATCCCCGCACATTGACTCTGTACTGATACCCCTGTATATAGCCTTGTGACAAATACAATTTGATTTGGATTATAAGGATCCTCAGTGGCAGATGCACTGACTGGCAAAGACAAACAAGCCATCATCCAACTGACCCAGAAAGACAAGTCATTTAGAATTATTAAGCTATTTTTTTGTTTGTCACTCCAATCGATTTCTGTTCCCTCCCTTCTCTCTCATAGTTTATATCGCTCCTAAAATATAGCTCTGTGAAGGATTTACTGCTAATGACTCCTCGCCTAGCTGCCTGCCTGTCTTCCTGACTGTCTGCCTCCCTGCCTGTCTACCTGACTTACTGTCTGCCTACCTTCCTGCTTATCCTGCCTGCCTCTCCTTCCTTCCTGCCTGTCTGCCTTACTGCCTGCCTGCCTCTCCTGCCTGCCAGACTTCCATTAGCAGCAGATGAAAGCTAGTGGGGGGGCGGCACAGTGGTGCACACTGGGAAATTGTTTAAATACCGTAAAAAGGCCTCGCTCATTTACCCAGTCAGGGCTCTGGGAGGAGAGGAGAGGGAAACCACCACAGTGATAATCCTGCCAGTAGCAGGTGGCTACGCTACATTAATGTCGGTGTTAAACAAAATTGCGTGTTTCGGCCCCATTTCGCTCTATTCTCAATCCGCTCTGTCTAATCTTGAAATGAGACGTTTGGCCACCCATGGCCATGAAAATAGGCCCTCCGGTTCTTATTCAAAGTTGACCGGAGGAAGAGTAGGTGATGACTGGCTGGATGGAGAGAGTTTTTTTTTGCAGGAGGAACCATGGATTCTCTCTCCCTCCCTCCCTGACTCTGTCCCTTTCTCTCTTTCCCCCCCTCCCCCCCCCCCCCTCTCTCTCTCTCTAGCTCCCTCTCTGTCAAGCCTGTCAGTAGTAGTAGAAGAAGGAGGGAGGGAGAGAGAGAGAGAGGAAGCCTCTTTTTTCCCTCTCCCCTTCTTCTGAATTACCTGCTGGGTCCGAGCTCTTTTATGCCGTTGTTGTGACAGGTAATTTTATAAGGCTTGAAATTTGTACAAATCAGTTGTCATTCAGAGGCAGCTGTCAATGTGTCAAGCTGTCAGGGTCTGCTGTGAGAGAGCTGCCTGAGGGGCTGAGCAGAGGGGCCAACCGCCCTCAAAGAAAATGAGTTCAAACAGACCCAGAGAGAGAAAGAAAGCTCCTCTCTCTCCTCCTCTCATTCTGAGGGCCTCTCTGCCCCCGCGGAGCCGGCATCGATTTCTCTTGATGTTGAGCAACAGCGTGCCCAAAACGCCACGCCGAGCCGTGTAGCGACCATCGCACCGCCGTGCCGATCCCTCAATCTGTAGACGCTGTCGTCTCGTTGTCTCTAAAATGGCTGGGAATGTGTTCCTCTCTGAGGAAAATGAATGATGTGGTTGTGTTTTTTGTATGTTCTTGTAGCATGTCTCAGGTGGCTGGAGATGACTCTGACATGCAGTGAGTGAATGTGATGAGGTAACAGATCGTCCTGGGTCGTTGTTATGTTACTGTGTGTTTTTCAGTGGGGGCCATGCATGCTATAGAGGCCTCCCTTCGGTCTTGTCACTGCCTCTGACATCTTGTGTGTGTGTGTGTGTGTGTGTGTGTGTGTGTGACAGGCGTGCTGGGCTGGTGATTGGCATGATGTGTCGTCTCACTCAGAGGACACAGTGTGAAACACAGCACTGCTCCATCCTCTCTGTAGTATCTTCATCCTCTATGAGGGCAGGACAGGTGCTGCAGCCAGTGTGTGTGTGAGTTGAAACAGAGACAGCGGCTGACAGAGAAGCTGTGTGATGCAGTGGTGTACACACTGTTATGAGGGATGACACAAATATTGTGGTATTTCTCAGATCCAGGAATTGTTATGACGCAATCAGTGTGTGTCATATTCACATATGTCAGCAGTACAGGGAATGAACCAGGATATCAGATTACTATCCTGTTGGTTCGCTAATCTCTGGATTGAGGTATGGGACAAAGTCTGCCTCGTGATATGGCATTCTAGATTTAGCTGAAATATGGTATGATAAAATCTACTGTGTGTGCGTGCGTGCGCTACCAAGCCGGAAAGGCTGAGTATGTTAATGAGGGGTGTGTGACGTGAATGAGGGGTGCGTGACGTGAATTCTGTTTGAGATCTCACTAATTTAAGGACGAGGCCTCTATTTCTTCACATCTCTACTCTCAAATACCTCCACCCTGGCCACTTTCCAAATCTCCCTGCTGCACACACGCATACACACACCCACACCGGGCTGGCTGCACTGCAATTAGTGTGTGTTTGGGGTGTGTGTATGTGACTAACTGATTCCTCTTCCCCACCTGACAGAGGGACCCCTGGTAGAGGTACAGGGGACAGAGTGGGGAAGGTGACACTTGAGCAACAGCCAGAACCGAGAGGTGAAATATTCATCAAACATTTCCCTATGTCTGTTAGCAGATGGCAACTGTGGCGTCTCTGTGTGTGTGTACTGCTTATCCTCTGGTCCGCTGAGAGAGGAGGAGCTAGTCTGCTGGGCTGAGTTTGTCTTGGAAACGCGCAGCTGTCCAGAACATGACGGTTAGCATTGGAGGGCCCATTACGGCCTGTAGAACACATCCAGGGAAATGGGTTGAAAAAGGACAACGATGCTGGCTCCTATAGAATATTAACATGAACACACAATCATAGCAAACTTGATAAATAAAGTTGCCTGCGTGGAACGGTGTTTTCATCTGTCGTGTATGAAATGTATACAATTGGCTCCACATACATATGTGGAAAATGTGGATTGGAGTCTCACTTTTAGAGTAGCAGGAGGGTGTTTGAGTGTGTTTGTTAAGCTTGTGTGTGTGTGTGTGTTGTTCTTCTAATAGAAGTGTTAGCTTGGTGACCTCATTGAATCCTGCCACTAATTGACATGGTTTCTTTGAACCAACCCTTTTGTCTCGACTGACCTCAACATGGCTTTTCCTTGTTGAACATGACATGTTAGGGCTTCAAAGAGCCGGCTTTGGTTTGCCCTATTCTGTGGTGTCCTCAGATCCCATTCACTTGCAAATGGTTTGTTAGTTGTTTGGGAACTTATTTGCACTTGTTATGCAAGCTGTTTGGATATGATGGATGTCTTACAGCTTTTTGAAGTCTTGGCATTGAGATTGGT
This sequence comes from Salvelinus alpinus, assembly GCF_045679555.1. Lineage (NCBI taxonomy): Eukaryota > Metazoa > Chordata > Actinopteri > Salmoniformes > Salmonidae > Salvelinus > Salvelinus alpinus. The sequence goes on from NC_092117.1 coordinate 28,001,887, forward strand.
TGTTGTTGTTGTTTTAAGCATAGTTTTTTTAATGTTCTTTTATATTTTGAGACAATTTTAGGCCAAAAATTGAGAATCTGCTTTTATTTAATATCTCTCTCCCATGTAAAATAAATAATGTTTCTTAAACGTAACACATTGTATTAGCTTGGCTGTTGTCATGAGTGAGTTATCGTACCAGATACACTAGCACAGGAACATCTTGCCTTTGTAGGGAACTGTTAGTGCCTGTTCTCTGTATCCTTAAATAAAGGTTACATTCTCTCTTTACGTAGCCAAACTCCAAGATGGCGGTTTCAAAACAGGCCTATTAAATCAAAGACAGCGTGATTACCATAGTAAGTGTTTTATTGGCTTAAAAACACAATGCGCTGATAGACATTTTTAAAGAGTTCAATGTGGGGAACAAATCAAAATGCCTTAACTTCATGGATGTGTTTTATTTTCGTACTTCTTTCTGCATTTATAAAACCATCGAAGGCTGACGGCAGACACCAATACAAAGTAGCAGGAGTGTGTTTGAGTGTTCTGACATTCATGTTTTTACTCCCTGTTTCTTCTCAAGGTTTGTTTGTTCTGTTTTTGGGTAACTAGCATATGCAGTTTTTAATGGTGAATTAATTAGCAGCCTCCCTCCTGTTAAATCAGGCATGTAAACCCAAAACATGAACACACCAACTAATTATAATCAAAGGGATCTGGGAGAGATAATGGGCCTCCTTCACTCCCTAACAACGCTGGCTGTAATTGGTCATAAATAAACCCACACTGGCTTTGTGTTAGTTGTACATTTTAAACAGCTGAATGCTTCAATTAAGCACAAATACACCAGTGTCGTGTTAAAGGGAAGGGTGTGTGTGTGTGTGTGTGTGTGTGTGTGTGTGTGTGTGTGTGTGTGTGTGTGTGTGTGTTGGAAGGGTGCTGGGTAGAGCCCCTGACATAATGGATATGATCTGGTGCTCCCTCCCACCTCTGTTCCAGATCAGACCTTGTTATTTGTCTGCCTGGTGCGTGAGAAGGGGAGATATTTTTTACACAGTGTAATATTATAGTGACTCATAAATAAATGTTACCCCTTCAGTACCAAAAGTTTTCATTAAAGGGGGCCTGAGTTTAGTTATTGACACCGTGGGTTGCCTATGCAGGGAAACGCCTGTAAAACTTATCAGTGCACTTTTCCTCACCTAATAAATCATGTTAACAGGGTGAGCCATATGGCTGATAAGACCTTGGAAATATGGCTTCAGCATGTGAACAGAGTCAAGTTGCCTGGAATCAGGGAGCGTCACAGAGTTCTCTCTCTACTCCCCCTCTCCCTCGCCTCTTCTCTCTCAGAATATCTCCCAGCTATTTTACACGCCATTTTCTTGTTCACCTTATCACCTCTGTCACTTATTTCCCCTACCAGAAGAAAGAGAAGCAATTCCTGTGTGTAAAGGACTGGAGAGGGAGCAGATAAGGCTTCTAACTTTTCTCTTTCTGTCTCCCTCTCGCTCTTTCTTTCTTTCTACCTTTTTCTTTCTACCATTCTACCTTTCTTTCTACCTTTCTTCATGTCTACCTTTCTGCCGTTCTTTCTTTCTACTGTTCTTTCTACCTTTCTACCTTTCTTTCTTTCTTTCTTTCTTTCTTCCTTTCTACCTTCCGTTCTACCTTTCTTCGTCTTTATTTCTACCTTTCTTTCTTTCTTTCTACCTTTCTACCAGAGACAGAGCGGGTCTTGGGAAGTGCCTTTCCTGATGGGAGAGAGAGGATGATATATGTAGCGTCTGTGTCCCTGCGCTCCTCTGGCCCTCAGTCATTAATCATAGCCATTAGCTTTTCTCGCTGCAGCCCTGTCCTGTCTTCCTGCCTCTACCCTACACACACCACACACACCTCTACCCTGGCCTATCTTCTATTGTCTCCCGTATCCCCCTCACACCCAGAGAGGTCCTAAGACTTCTGGCTCACTGTCACCAGGAAAGCTGGGCTGGGGTTTCTCTCTAGAGGAGAGACAGCCATTGGATATTAGCTGATGAAACTGGTGATTCGTCACTCACTGCTAAGAAGAGGGAATTATAGTGGGTGGTGGGGGTGGGTTATTGAGTGGCTTTAAGGTGCAATTGATCATTGATATAGATTTTTACTGATACTTTCCCTCTGTGCCTTGGTGGGTATTTTACACCAGCTGTAGAATGTAATATAGCTGTGTGTTTGTTAGAATACGATGTGGGTAGTCTTGTTACAGACATATATTTGTATTTGTGAAGATGACTGTACTAATTTGTTTACATATCAAATAGTGGAAGATGGATGGAACTATTCTTATCAAGAAAAAACAACAAATGAACCCAGAATGTCTGGATCCTATGACTGGACTAGACTGGACTGGATCCTATAACTGGACTGGACTAAGCTAGACTGGAGTGCAATAGTCTGAATTTTGCTGTATTGAAGTACTATTCTCCTGCAGTAGATTGGGGTGTAGCATAGTGAAGTACCCTGCACCAGACTGGAGAGAATAAGACAAGGCTGAGCTGGGTCTGACCTGGGCTGGACTGTCTCTACTGTGTGAGTTAATGAGAATAAACAGCTGGCTAAGCCTCCAGTAGTGATATTCTTTAGATGTATGGCCAATGGGGTCCCTGTCCCCTCTCCTTACTCGCTCTCCTGACGTCCTGTCCTGCTAGCCCCAAACTAGGCCTGACACTCATACCAAAGCCTCATCAGTCTCTAGTCCCACTCACATCACACAAGTATGCATGCATGCAGACATACACACACACACGCAAGCAGACACACACATGGCTAACCGTGAACACATAAATACATCATACATACACAATTAAGTTATTTCAGGCTATTATTGCAGACCAGCAGACATTTTTCCAATCCATACTGAACTGTATTGATTTAGTGAGCTGCTGGAACAGCAGGGATATTTCATGTACTCCTCTGGTCTACTATAATGGGATAGATTCAAGTGTGCATATACTTCATTTGAACCAATAATTGAAATAACATCAAGATGTGTATTACCTTCATCATGTATCTCTCTTAATTTGTACCATTATTAATATCCTTTTTTACACCCTGTATCATGTTTCAAATTCCTGATTTGAGCTCCTACACCAATCTGTGCATGCAGTGTATCATATCAGAATGTTCTTTATTTTACACTGCACCGACAGCCGATGGGAGTGAGATGATGAATCCTTTCCGTAGCTGTAGCCTATGCACATTTAGTTTCATGTAGTTTCATCTTAATAAATCCCTAACACCTTATTCAGCAGGTTTATTTGTTGGAGTGTTAGTGCTGGTTGGAGTGTTAGTGCTGGTTGGAGTGTTAGTGCTGGTTGGAGTGTTAGTGCTGGTTGGAGTGTTAGTGCTGGTTGGAGTGTTTTGGTTCATATGGTCAGGATACGTCCCAAATAGCACCCTATTCTCCATACAGTGCATTATGCCCTATGGGTTCTGGTCAAAGATAGTGCACTAGAAAGGCGATAGGGTGCCATTTGGGATGCTCATGGAGTGGAGCTGAGATACCTAGCTGCTCTCAACTCCTCCCCCAGGATTTGCATGGTAAAGATAGCAGCGTTTCTCTCCTTTACTCCTCCCCCAGGATTTGCATGGTAAAGATAGCAGCGTTTCTCTCCTTTTCTTCTCCCCCAGGATTTGCATGGTAAAGATAGCAGCGTTTCTCTCCTTTACTCCTCCCCCAGGATTTGCATGGTAAAGATAGCAGCGTTTCTCTCCTTTTCTCCTCCCCCAGGATTTGCATGGTAAAGATAGCAGCGTTTCTCTCCTTTACTCCTCCCCCAGGATTTGCATGGTAAAGATAGCAGCGTTTCTCTCCTTTACTCCTCCCCCAGGATTTGCATGGTAAAGATAACAGCGTTTCTCTCCTTTACTCCTCCCCCAGGATTTGCATGGTAAAGATAGCAGCGTTTCTCTCCTTTACTCCTCCCCCAGGATTTGCATGGTAAAGATAACAGCGTTTCTCTCCTTTACTCCTCCCCCAGGATTTGCATGGTAAAGATAACAGCGTTTCTCTCCTTTACTCCTCCCCCAGGATTTGCATGGTAAAGATAGCAGCGTTTCTCTCCTTTACTCCTCCCCCAGGATTTGCATGGTAAAGATAACAGCGTTTCTCTCCTTTACTCCTCCCCCAGGATTTGCATGGTAAAGATAACAGCGTTTCTCTCCTTTACTCCTCCCCCAGGATTTGCATGGTAAAGATAACAGCGTTTCTCTCCTTTACTCCTCCCCCAGGATTTGCATGGTAAAGATAGCAGCGTTTCTCTCCTTTACTCCTCCCCCAGGATTTGCATGGTAAAGATAACAGCGTTTCTCTCCTTTACTCCTCCCCCAGGATTTGCATGGTAAAGATAGCAGCGTTTCTCTCCTTTTCTCCTCCCCCAGGATTTGCATGGTAAAGATAGCAGCGTTTCTCTCCTTTACTCCTCCCCCAGGATTTGCATGGTAAAGATAACAGCGTTTCTCTCCTTTACTCCTCCCCCAGGATTTGCATGGTAAAGATAGCAGCGTTTCTCTCCTTTACTCCTCCCCCAGGATTTGCATGGTAAAGATAGCAGCGTTTCTCTCCTTTACTCCTCCCCCAGGATATCCCACTAAGTGGCTCCTGTTATTAAACTCCCACACCTGGAAGATGACTGTTTCTGACAACACAATTTACATCTTCTGTATAAAACCATCTCTCTGAGCGCCCAACGATTTATCCCAGATTAAGCTGTTTGTCTCCGTTACTGGATAACCACTACAATCTATCAGCCAGGGCCTCCCCAGGTTTTCTAAATTTTCCGATATCCCATTCCTAACTCCCTGGTCGTTCCCCATGGGAGCGGGGGATTTGATCTGTAGTATAGAGCCCCCATCCACTCCAAAATTGCAAAAAGGACTTTATGGAGAGTGAGTATTACTGAATCATGCAGATGTCAGTAATTCCAATAAAACTGATATGAGTGAAATGAAAACATCTGACGGTGGGGACGTGGATGGGGACGTGGATGGGGACGTCAGTGGCGGTTGGATTTATGGCTGCATTAGGGAGAAAAGGCTGAGGAGACAGATTTGTGGCGTGGCTCCTCTTCCTCTTGTTTCTCTGTCTTGCATTAAGAACCCTGGTCAATTAGCGTGGGACGCCGTTAGCGGTGCCACTGACTGTGCTTTTACGACTACATGAAAAATGCATTGGTTCTCTGGTATTGGGAGAAACTTAGAGGTAGTTAGACGTGAACACACACACACAGTACGACTGTGTGTTGTGGGGGGGTCTTCTGTTTAAATTTCCCTTTGTTATAGTGAAGTGCCATGATTGAACTCTTACCTTTGACCCACAATAATAATTATGGAATTATGTTTTTCCCTCTTTAGAACGGACTAAATGATCATGTGAAATAGTCACAACGTTTTTTTGAGGGGGTCATGAAATATATGGTGATATTCCACATCTATAATAGCTTACTCGACACTAGTCTACATCACCTTTCCAGGTATTTGAACAATTCATTACAAATCAAATCATGTAATTGTTACCATGGGTATTATAAAATACAGCATTTGTATTCTATATAACATGTTCAGTGGGTCATTCTGTCTAATGTATAACACATTACTACTACACAATGTTCCACTGGACGTAATAGCCTTCTACCCCTGTTAATCCAGGCCTGCTGTCATGATCTCATAGTCTCTTAGCATACCTCTAATAACTGTAATACCTCCAATACCTCCCATACCTCTCATTCCTCCAATATCTTTAATACATCTACCGCTAATACCTCCAATACCTCATATACATCTCATACCTCTCACATATCTCTAAAACCTCCAATACCTCCAATACCTCTCATACCTTTCAAACCTCTCATAGCTCTACCTCTCATACCTCTACCTTCAATACCTCTCATACCTTTCAAACCTCCAATACCTCTCATACCTCTAATACCCCTCATACCCCTCATACCTCTAATACCTCTGCCTCCAATACCTCTCATACCTCTAATACCTCTACCTCTCATACCTCTACCTCTCATATCTCCAATATCTCTAATACCTCCAATACCTCTACCTCTCATACCTCTTATACCTTTCATATCGCTAATACCTCCAATACCTCTACCTCTCATACCTCCAATATTTTTAATAGCTCTCCCTCTAATACATCTACCTCTAAAACCTATAATACCTCCAATACCTCTCATACCTTTCATACCTCCAATATCTTTAATACCGTTACCTCAAATACATCTACCTCTAATACCTATCATACCTCTAATACCTCTACCTTCAATATCTCTCATACCTCTAATACACCTGCCTCCAATACCTCTACCTCCTCCAATACCTCTCATACCTCCACCTTTACCTCTACCTCTCACACCTCTCATACATCTTATACCTCTACCTCTAATACCTCTAATACTTCTACCTCTAATACCTATATTACATATAATACCTCTGCCTCCAATACCTCTCATTTTCCTAACTCTAATACCTCTAATACCTCTACCTCTCATACCCCCAATATCTTTGATACCTCTACCTCTCATACCTCTAATACACCTGCCTCCAATACCTCTCATACCTCCATCTTTAATACCTCTCAAACCTCTAAAACCTCTACTTCCAATACCTCTCATTCCTCCAATATCTTTAATACATCTACTGCTAATACCTCCAATACCTCATATACATCTCATACCTCTCACATATCTCTAAAACCTCCAATACCTCTCATTCCTCCAATATCTTTAATACCTCTACCTCTAATACCTCTCATACCTCTACCTCTCATACCTCTACCTCTAATACCTCTCATACCTCTAATGCCTCTAATACACCTGCCTCCAGTACCTATCATACCTCACATACTTATCATACCTCTTATACCTCTAGTACCTCTCATACATCCAATACCTCTACCTCTCATACCTCTAATATCTTTAATACCTCTACCTATGCATCTATCTCTAATACCTCCAATACCTATCATACCTCTTCCTCTAATACCTCTCATACATCTTCCTTGAATACCTCTCATATGTCTAATACCTCTCATACCTCTTCCTCTAATACCTCTCATACATCTAATTCCTCTCAAACCTCTAATACAACTACCTCTAATATCTCTACCTCAAATACCTCTCATATCTCTAATACCTCTACTTCTAATACATATACCCCTCATACCTCTCCTACCTCTAATACATCGACCTCTAATAACTCATACACTTGCCTCCAATACCTCTCATACCTTTCATACCTCTACCTCTAATACCTCACATCCTTCTCATACCTCTACCTCTAATACCTCTCATACCTCCAATACCTCTACCTCTTATACCTCTCATTCCTCGAATACATCTAATACCTCCACCTCCCATATCTCTCATACATTCAATATCTTGAATACCTCTACCTCTAATACATCTACCTCTCATACCTCTAATACATCTACCTCTAATACACCTGCCTCCAGTACCTCTCATACCTCTACCTCTAATTCCTCTCATACCTCACATACCTCTCATACATCTTATACCTCTAGTACCTCTCATACCTCCAATACCTCTACCTCCGATACCTCTCATACGTCCAATACGTCTCATACCTCTAATATCTTTAATACCTCTACCTCTAATGCATCTTTCTCTAATACCTCTCATACCTCTAATACCTCTTCCTCTAATACCTCTCATACCTCTTCCTCTAATACCTCTCATACCTCTTTCTTTAATACCTCTCATACCTCTTCTAGTAACTCTAATACCTCTCATACCTCCAATACATGTCATACCTCTAATACCTCTTCCTCTAATACCTCTCATACCTCTTCCTCTAATACCTCTCATACCTCTTCCTCTAATACCTCTCATACCTCTTCCTCTAATACCTATCATACCTCTTCCTCTAATACCTCTCATACCTCTTTCTTTAATACCTCTCATACCTCTTCTAGTAACTCTAATACCTCTCATACCTCTCATACTTCTCATACCTCTAATACCTCTCATACCTCTGATACCTCTATTTCTGATACCTCTCATACCTCTAATACCTCTCATACCTCTGATACCTCTATTTCTGATACCTCTCATACCTCTAATACCTCTCATACCTCTGATACCTCTATTTCTGATACCTCTCATACCTCTCATACCTCCAATACCTTGCATACCTCCAATACCTCTCATACCTCCCATTCCTCCAATACTGCTACTTCTAATACCTCTCGTACCTCTAGTACCTCTAGTGCATCTCGTACCTCTCATACCTCTAATACCTCTCATACCTCCAATACCTCTACCTCTAATCCCTTTCATACCTCTCATACCTCCCATTCCTCCAATACTGCTACTTCTAATACCTCTCGTACCTCTAGTACCTCTAGTGCATCTCGTACCTCTCATACCTCTAGTACCTCTCATACCTCCAATATCTCTACCTCCGATACCTCTCATACGTCCAATACGTCTCATACCTCCAATACCTCTCATACATCCAATACCTCTATCTCTCATACCTCTAATATCTTTAATACCTCTCCCTCTAATACATCTATCTCTAATACCTCTAATATCTTTAATACCTCTCCCTCTAATACATCTATCTCTAATACCTCTCATACCTCCAATACCTCTCATAACTCTAGTACCTCTCATACCCCCTTACATCCAATACCGCTCACACCTCCAATACCTCTCATACCTCCAATATCTCCAATTTCCCTCATAACTCTCATACCTCCAATATCTCTAATAGCTCTCATATTATATGTTATGGCAGGTTGCCTATTGTAAATGAAGTGAGTGAAGGTAGGAGCTGATACAGGCGCAGGTGTACCGGTTAAAGCGTCAGCATGCTTCAGTTTGGCTGGCAGCGTTAAGGCGTCAGCATGCTTCAGTTTGGCTGGCAGCGTTAAAGCGTCAGCATGCTTCAGTTTGGCTGGCAGCGTTAAGGCGTCAGCATGCTTCAGTTTGGCTGGCAGCGTTAAGGCGTCAGCATGCTTCAGTTTGGCTGGCAGCGTTAAAGCGTCAGCATGCTTCAGTTTGGCTGGCAGCGTTAAGGCGTCAGCATGCTTCAGTTTGGCTGGCAGCGTTAAAGCATCAGCATGCTTCAGTTTGGCTGGCAGCGTTAAAGCGTCAGCATGCTTCAGTTTGGCTGGCAGCGTTAAAGCGTCAGCATGCTTCAGTTTGGCTGGCAGCGTTAAAGCGTCAGCATGCTTCAGTTTGGCTGGCAGCGTTAAAGCGTCAGCATGCTTCAGTTTGGCTGGCAGCGTTAAAGCGTCAGCATGCTTCAGTTTGGCTGGCAGCGTTAAGGCGTCAGCATGCTTCAGTTTGGCTGGCAGCGTTAAAGCGTCAGCATGCTTCAGTTTGGCTGGCAGCGTTAAAGCGTCAGCATGCTTCATTTCGGATAATAGAAATAGAAGGGATTTATGCTGGAGAGGTTTGTACTACTGCCTGGCACGCAACTAAAAGACAAACTCAGGTATTTAACAAATTGAATTTGTTACCCAAAAGCCTATATTAGCATGGGCAGCGCCATTGAGGACTGATACTTTATGATCTCGAAACGTCTCTATGGCTGAGGTGCCTGCAATTAAAGGGACAGTTAACTAAAAAAATCTAAGAAAATTGAGAGCCTTTTCTACACTCTACCTCTCATACCTCTCATACCTCTAATACCCCATGCAGGTGAGTCATGGCAGTGCCTGTCACCCGCTCTGTCACCCACTCTAGTCCTACAGCCATATGTCTCATTGAAATTAAATGTGCATTAAAACCTCTCGCCTCCCTTTATTTTCTGAAGGCTCTGCCACCATAATGAGTGTGAACTGAGTGCTCACTCAGAGACAGGCGGCTCAGATCACATGGGTGTTAGCTACAGTTAGTCAACTGTAGAGGGCTCGTCGCATGTGATTTGCTTAACCTGTCAAAGGCCGGCGATTGATTAAATTTCACCTTGGAGAACTGTTAATTAATAAAATTATGGATGTGACAGGCCTTTATTAAGGGCCCGGGATGGGAGATTATGTCTGTGTGTGTGTGTGTGTGTGTGTGTGTGTGTGTGTGTGTGTGTGTGTGTGTGTGTGTGTGTGTGTGTGTGTGTGTGTGTGTGTGTGTGTGTGTGTGACTATACTTGTGGGGACCAGAATTCCCCCAGTACCTCTGGTTTAGAATTAGGTTTAGGAGCTAGTTTAGGGTTAATGTTAGGGTTAGGTTTATGGAAAATAGGATTTTGAATAGAACTGAATTGTGTGTCCCCACAAGGTTAGTTAAACAATACTGTGTGTGTGTGTTCAACCTCAACTAGTCTATTTGGGGCTCTGGCCTTATACAGCACTGGTCTGGATCAAGGTTACCTCTGGAGCACAGATATGTATGCACAACCACCAGACCCTTTTCTGTTAATGTGGAGCGCCCATATGTTCAGTAGTGTGTGTGTGTGTGCTTGCGTGTGTACTACGTATGTGCATGCCTGTGTGTGTGTCTGGCCCGACACTGCCAGCTGCATCTCATCTCCTCTGTCTCTGTCCTGAACTCTGTTTTACAATCTATCTGTAATGAATTCATAATTATGTTGATCCCTTTATGATATGGACTTGACTAAGAACTGGACCTGAAACAGAGCATATTTCACCGTGCAGTTACCACCACAGATGGCTCTGGGCTTTGGCCCCTCTGTCGTCTGCACTATAGGACGGCGCCAAATGGAAGCAGAGATGAGGAATAGGAACTCTGTGACGCTAGGGGACAGGGGTTGTGGGGGACGACAATGCAGGGTCTATGTTTAATGAAAGGAGAGAGAGCGAGAGAGAGTGTGTGTGATGAATAACAAATAGGGTGAGATCCTGTGTGTGTGTGTGTGTTTTAATTGCCCCAGTCCATATTGTCTTGCTCTTGTCTGTCTCTTTAATCTGTCTTCATGTTCCTCCCCAGTGGGACTGGGACACAGCGTTATGTTGGCAGCATGCTTCTCTTCCAGGTCCAGGTCCAGAGAGAGAGTGTGTTGTCTTCTAGCCCCGTTCTTTCTCCGCATCATTAGACCCCAGTGACAGAATACACCAGAACACAACACGGCCACATCCTCAGTCACGTTGCCATGTCCACCCTTATTTCCAACCAAGTCTCCCTATTCATAAAAATGTAATACTGTACAGTATATTGGCCCATCGGCCCAATCTGGCAACAGTCTCCCATAGACAAAAACATGATTCGGAAAAATCTTGACTATGTTTGAACTCCTCCAGAGTAACAGCCTGCGGAGTGGGAGTGAAGGAGGTCTGTTGAGATGGAAAACCTTCTGATTGTGATCACTCATCAGGCTGACGTACCAGAGGTCTGCTTCTCCACGACCAAATGTTCCAAATGTAACATTGCTAGAATCACACACACACACACACACACACACACACACACACACAAACGGCTCATTCCAAGGGCCCCAGCAGTAGATTGTATTGTTGCTAACAGCCATTACCCGGCAGAAACAACTTCACCGTGTTTAAATGACCACTGGTGCTCAGAGCATATCGTATATCCTGGAGAATTTATTAGATTATGACGCTAGGTTGTGAATGAATGGAATGAGACAGATATTGAAATAAAACCCCGTACTGCAGATGATCAGGATTATGCCTCGTATGTATTTGTCCAATGGAAGTCGTTTTATAATAGTAGTAGTTATGTCATATATGATGAATATCTATAATTTATTACTGTGGTTAGACCTTAGTGTCTGTTTTCGAAGAATATATTTGAATACATGTAATACAGTAGACAAACAGTACCACTGTAGTACTGGCTCACCCTTCCATACAGTACCACTGTAGTTCTGGCTCACCCTTCCATACAGTACCACTGTAGTACTGGCTCACCCTTCCATACAGTACCACTGTAGTTCTGGCTCACCCTTCCATACAGTACCACTGTAGTTCTGGCTCACCCTTCCATACAGTACCACTGTAGTACTGGCTCACCCTTCCATACAGTACCACTGTAGTACTGGCTCACCCTTCCATACAGTACCACTGTAGTACTGGCTCACCCTTCCATACAGTACCACTGTAGTTCTGGCTCACCCTTCCATACAGTACCACTGTAGTTCTGGCTCACCCTTCCATACAGTACCACTGTAGTACTGGCTCACCCTTCCATACAGTACCACTGTAGTTCTGGCTCACCCTTCCATACAGTACCACTGTAGTTCTGGCTCACCCTTCCATACAGTACCACTGTAGTTCTGGCTCACCCTTCCATACAGTACCACTGTAGTACTGGCTCACCCTTCCATACAGTACCACTGTAGTTCTGGCTCACCCTTCCATACAGTACCACTGTAGTACTGGCTCACCCTTCCATACAGTACCACTGTAGTTCTGGCTCACCCTTCCATACAGTACCACTGTAGTTCTGGCTCACCCTTCCATACAGTACCACTGTAGTACTGGCTCACCCTTCCATACAGTACCACTGTAGTACTGGCTCACCCTTCCATACAGTACCACTGTAGTTCTGGCTCACCCTTCCATACAGTACCACTGTAGTACTGGCTCACCCTTCCGTACAGTACCACTGTAGTACTGGCTCACCCTTCCGTACAGTAACACTGTAGTACTGGCTCACCCTTCCATACAGTAACACTGTAGTTCTGGCTCAAACTCCATACAGTACCACTGTAGTACTGGCTTACCCTTGAAGGTAAAAGTATCTATTGTTGTATAACTAATAGCTCAAGTACAGATGTAGGATTTTATTTGATCACCCTGTTGCAGGATAACTTTCCTGTAATGCAGAACATGTAAAACATGTAGTTTATTTGAGGTTTAAAAAGGCTTCTGAAGTTTGTAATTATCACTTTGAAATTTCAGGCTTGATTTCCCCTTGTGAAAAATGTATCAACCCCTACAAAAATGTCCATTAATGCCCACATAATAATTCACATTTCCTCTTGCTGCAGGATCATTTTCCTGCTGAAGCAAACTGGCTCAAATTAAGACCCTATATCTGTACATAATGACAGGCTTATAGGAGTTATACTAAAATATAGTATCCCTCATATCCCTGCATTGAAGATGCAGCCATTCTAGGTAACGAATAACATTAAGTTGTTTTACAGTTCATTCAAGGGCACACTAACGGCACTGTACATTTTCACGCACCGCATGCTCAGTGCTTATTACTTTCAATTGGTTTCACTAAATCACATTGCTTTTGTATAGAGCGCTAGAGAGTCTTACACATTGTCCTGTTGCATGTCTTTGAGCCAAACACACTCTTTTATGATTTTATAAAAGAGTGAAATACCCATGTGTCATAGATCTGGCTGCTATTGAGACTAACTTCTGGAACTAATATACGTGTGTGTGTGTGTGTGTGTGTGTGTGTGTGTGTGTGTGTGTGTGTGTGTGCATGCGTGCGTGCGCATCCCCTGCTCTCACTATGACTGGGTGAGGACACACAGGGGTAAGATAACGTCTTACTCTGAGGTAGCTAATACATGCATGTTATTTCCATGCCTATGTTTGTCATAGTGGGGTAAATGAGGTTGTACACATTTCATGTATTGAACCAGATGGAGTTTTCTCTTTTAGTATCTTTGGTCTAGCATATGTAAGCCCTTTTAATAACTACCGACCTGGGACAAAATAGTATTTTGTTTTTCCTTTCAGACACTTGAGCTCTGTATGATTCAGTCCCCATGCCATGACATCTAAATCAAGCACACCTAAAGCAATCTAAGTAGAAACATTCAATTTTTTGACCCGTGTCTGGATATAATATACCTAATCTGTCGTGGACAGACGCACAACATAGGATGGTATCGTAGCGTCTGTCAAGACTGCGATGCGAAGTCTAACGAGGAACTTTGTTCCGGTGCGCAGGATTGCTTCATCACTGATCATTTGGACAAATCCTGATTTCCCAGGTATTCCCATCTTTCACATTTCAGAAGGGGAGATGTGGCCCACAGACTTGACTGAAACATCTGTTTATGGGGTGGAGACTTCACTAATCTCGTTACTATCTTTTTTCATATATCTCTTCCCAGAACCTTATCGAGCATCTGACGCAATTACATAGTATTTTAATTCCGGGTGTCTGAGATTAGTATATGCATCTGTAGTAGATCCTCTGTGAGACCAGGTAGTTGGAGATCATCTCCAATGAGCGGCTAAGACTATAAGGTGAGGCAGACTGTTGTGTCCTGTAATAGACTGTAAGGTGAGGCAGACTGTTGTGTCCTGTAATAGACTGTAAGGTGAGGCAGACTGTTGTGTCCTGTAATAGACTGTGTTTCATATTGAATTTAGATTCTCTAACAAACCTTCCAACAGAGTCCCTCCCTCCCTCCCTCCCTCCCTCCCTCTCAGTCCAATACAAGGCTATGCATAATGTGCTGCTCCTGAATGCTGGCCGGCCCTCTCCTCTCCTATACATCACAACCATAATCTCAGACCTGTCCAGGTGTGTGTGAGAAGGAAAAGAAAGCGAGAGGAGAGTAGAGAAAGCAAATGAGCGAGTAAGTGTGTGGTAAAGAGAGAGAGAGAGAATAGACAAATCGAAAGAGAATGAGAGAGAGAGAACACTGTAGAGTGAAGCAGAGAAGCTCTGTAGCAGCAGTGGGGTAAGACTGGCCTGGGCTGTCTGGGCTTGATTAATGGTCCTGTGAGGGTGAGAGAGTCCCGGCCCAGGCAGCGGGGTCCATCCCTGTGGCATGTGATCCTGATTGGCTTTGTCCTGTGCGTCTGCGCTGGAGGAGCGGACATTAAGATTAAGTGATGCTGTCGTGTCAGGGAGCAGTGCACTGCATCATCCTGGGGAAGAGACAGCTGTGCTGCTTATTCCTTCAGCACCAGGGGAGAGCTGCCAGCTAGAGCAGGGCCCAGCCCAGAGCAGAGCAGCCCAGAGCAGAGCAGAGCAGCCCAGAGCAGAGCAGAGCAGCCCAGAGCAGAGCACAGCAGCCCAGAGCAGAGCACAGCAGCCCAGAGCAGAGCACAGCAGCCCAGAGCAGAGCACAGCAGCCCAGAGCAGAGCAGAGCAGAGCAGCCCAGCCCAGAGCAGCCCAGCCCAGCCCAGAGCAGCCCAGCCCAGCCCAGAGCAGCCCAGCCCAGAGCAGCCAGCCCAGAGCAGCCCAGCCCAGAGCAGAGCAGCCCAGCCCAGAGCAGAGCAGCCCAGCCCAGAGCAGCCCAGCCCAGAGCAGCCCAAAGCAGAGCAGCCCAGCCCAAAGCAGAGCAGCCCAGCCCAAAGCAGAGCAGCCCAGCCCAAAAAAGAGCAGCCCAGCCCAAAGCAGAGCAGCCCAGCCCAAAGCAGAGCAGCCCAGCCCAAAGCAGAGCAGCCCAAAGCAGAGCAGAGCAGCCCAAAGCAGAGCAGAGCAGCCCAAAGCAGAGCAGAGCAGCCCAAAGCAGAGCAGAGCAGCCCAAAGCAGAGCAGAGCAGCCCAGAGCAGAGCAGCCCAGAGCAGAGCAGCCCAAAGCAGAGCAGAGCAAGGCCCACATGTATATTAGGAAACATCTGCTCAGTGCAGTTCAACCCCTGCTTTCTGTTTCTCAATAAGCAGTCACTAGGAACACAGAGAGAGAGAGAGAGAGAGGACCATGCCTATAGGGAACATTAGTGGTGCAAAGGAGCACATCTCCTCTGAGCTGAAGAGATGTGTTGGGAATCTTGTATCAGGACCTGCCAATGCTGTCTTAGTTGTTATTGTTCAAGATTCTATACTACACTGACCATTGTCAGTAACCTCAAACATTCACTACCTGAATCAATTTTCTATCCACACACCGATACCGAAACACACTCCAAGCATGGGCACCAAACTTATCCACACATATACTGAGCTGTATAACATTGATTGTATTTATTTAACGGTAGCTGGATAAAAACAGCCATTGTGTGTGTGTGTGGTAGCAGATCATATCAGTGTGTAGCATAGCTGGGCCATGTGCATGAGATCAGATCAGTGTGTAGCGTAGCCTGGGCCCTGTGCATGAGATCAGACCAGTGTGTAGCATAGCCTGGGCCCTGTGTATGAGATCAGATCAGTGTGTAGCATAGCCTGGGCCCTGTGCATGAGATCAGATCAGTGTGTAGCATAGCCTGGGCCCTGTGTATGAGATCAGATCAGTGTGTAGCATATCCTGTGCCCTGTGTATGAGATCAGATCAGTGTGTAGCATATCCTGGGCCCTGTGTATGAGATAAGATCAGTTTGTTAGTGTAGCCTGGGCCCCGTGTATGAGAACAGATCAGACCAGTGTGTAGTGTAGCCTGGGCCTGTGTATAAAAGCAGATCAGATCAGTGTGTAGTGTAGCCTAGGCCTGTGTATGAGAGCAGATCAGATCAGTGTGTAGTGTAGCCTGGGCCTGTGTATGAGAGCAGACCAGATCAGTGTGTAGTGTAGCCTAGGCCTGTGTATGAGAGCAGACCAGATCAGTGTGTAGCCTGGGCTTGTGTATGAGAGCAGACCAGATCAGTGTGTAGTGTAGCCTAGGCCTGTGTATGAGAGCAGACCAGATCAGTGTGTAGTGTAGCCTGGGCCTGTGTATGAGAGCAGACCAGATCAGTGTGTAGTGTAGCCTAGGCCTGTGTATGAGACCAGATCAGACCAGTGTGTAGTGTAGCCTAGGCCTGTGTATGAGAGCAGACCAGATCAGTGTGTAGTGTAGCCTGGGCCTGTGTATGAGAGCAGACCAGATCAGTGTGTAGTGTAGCCTGGGCCTGTGTATGAGAGCAGACCAGATCAGTGTGTAGTGTAGCCTAGGCCTGTGTATGAGAGCAGACCAGATCAGTGTGTAGTGTAGCCTGGGCCTGTGTATGAGAGCAGACCAGATCAGTGTGTAGTGTAGCCTAGGCCTGTGTATGAGAGCAGACCAGATCAGTGTGTAGTGTAGCCTGGGCTTGTGTATGAGATCAGATCAGTGTGTAGTGTAGCCTGGGCCTGTGTATGAGATCAGATCAGTGTGTAGTGTAGCCTGGGCCTGTGTATGAGATCAGATCAGTGTGTAGTGTAGCCTGGGCCTGAGGACTATCATCATTTAAAGTGTAAAAGAAAACGTCTCTGTGAAGGATACATGATGCTGGCGCTGCCTGAGACACGCTCTCTCTCCACTTTTCTTCCTCTTTCCCTCTCTCTCTCCTTCTCGCTCTCTTTTTTCACTCTCCCTTTCAATTCAGTTTAAGGGGCTTTATTGAAATGGGAAACATATGTTTACATTGCCAAAGCAAGTGAAATAGATAATAAACCAAAGTGAAATAAACAATAAAATATTAACAGTAAACATTACACTTACAAAAGTTCCAAAAGAATAAAGACATTTCACTTGTCATGTAATGTCTGTATACAGTGTTGTAACAATGTGCAAATAGTTCAAGTACAAAAGGGGGGGGGGAAAAAATCACAATTTTCTCCCACTCTCTCCCTCCCACTCTTCTTCTTGCTTTCTGCTCCTCCCTCTTTCACCTTCCTTCTCTGTCCCTCTATCCCTCTGTCCCTCCTTCTTTCTCTCTCTTTCTTGCTTTCTGGTTTTACATCTTTCCCTCTTTCTTCTCCTCCCTCTCTTTCTTTGTATTGTTCCTCTATCTTTTCCTCTATCCATTGCTCTCACCCTCTCCAATTCTGTATCTCCCCGTATGTGTCTCTCTCTCTCTGTCTCAATTACATTTCCATTTCAATTTAAGGGGCTTTATTGGCATGGGAAACATATGTTTACATCGCCAAAGCAAGTGAAATAGATAAACAATAATAAAATGTACAGTAAACATTACACTCACAAACGTTCCAAAAGGATAAAGACATTTCCAAAGTCATATTATGTGCAAATCTGTCTCTCTCTTTCTCTACTGTACTTGCCAGAGTGGGTAGAGGAGTCACCAGTAGTAGGCCGATGTCTCTGCTCCATGGCCCCTCTCCCTCCTTCATAGTTGTCAGATCATATGAAACGTCAACATTCATACGGACCATTCTCTATGTAGTCTCTCCCCGCCGCATATCTACACACTAGTCCCTGACAGTGACATATTAGTTATGCTGTCTTTGGCAATCTGATATCTTTACATTTGCCACCTTGTTAAGATTTGATTAATGAGATTCCATTTGGGCAAAGTAATTGGCCTAGCCCTGTAGGGGAGGAGCTACGCAGGAACAAATGCTGCTACTTGCTAATGAGGGAACGAGTGTGTTCTATCGACGGCAGCCACTGACAGTTATTAATGATTGTTATGATGAACAGAGGAGAGAAGATCGTAGGGATGAGTCTGTTGGCGTCTGGCGGACTGAAAACAATCATGTAGCTTGTCAAATGAAGAGGTGTAATTAATTACAGAGTAACACTGAAGGCCTGGAAGAGCCTGACTGGTTATAGAGACAGAGGACTATGAAGAGGGAAAGAGGGAGGAAGATGAGAGAAAGAGAGAGCAGATCTATATACGACATTCATTGGATCTGTTTTGTTTCTTTATTCAGACTATGAAGGGACACTGACAGTTATTAATGATTGTTATGATGAACAGAGGAGAGAAGATCGTAGGGATGAGTCTGTTGGCGTCTGGCGGACTGACAGTTTAAAAAAAACACGCATTTGAAGGTATTAACGAAGTAATCCACCGTTAGGAAAATAATCATGTAGCTTGTCAAATGAAGAGGTGTAATTATGGAGAAAGACTGAAGGCCTGGTAGAGCCTGGCTGGTTACCTTCTTGTCACTGTAAAACATCACGCTGTGGTAATTGTATACATTGTGGAGGTGGAGTGGCGGTTGGTGTTTGACTTCACATATATTTGTTTTTCAAGTGGGTTTAATCGACTGTCTCTGTTATTATCTTAGTTGTAGCTATTTCGGAAATAGTTTTTCCCCGTAGAACACATTAGGCATTTTGCATTTCTTATTTTATAAAATTCACATTTGTAATTGAAATAAACTTTTTTCCTACAGCGTAATTAATGTTACTTAGCCTGGCCTGGTAACTCCAAGGTCTTTCATGTAGTCTTATGTATCATTTACTTAACAAGTGAAAAACATATTTATGGCCAGTGTCGTCCATGTATGAGACTTTCCCTAGCCTTATGGATTCATGGTTTCCAAGAAGCTCCACAAGTTTCGTACCTCTCTAAATCGGCTAAATCGGACAATACCACATCACTGCTACTTTGTATTAGCCTTGGCGCATCAGGTCTTGATTTAGCCTCCTCGAGCTGTCTTTTTGTGTTTGGTGGTATGTTCAGTTTGTCCGTCGTCATCCCTGAACTTTGGGTGACATTTAACCTGCCCCAGTGAATGGCTGGCTGTCGTGAAACGTCAGATTCTGGAATGTGAAGATCAGATGACTTTGCCGACCTTTGGGTGGCCTTCGTCTGGTGTTGATTTAGTGAGATTTGGAGATCAAAGCCTTTGCCAGTAGCCTGTTGGCGTATGCACCCTGAGTGTGAACAAAACCCAACAAGCTTCTTCTAGACAGCTTGCTGGTGAACTAACATCACGCTAACGGTGTACGGTGAACGGTAAAATAAAGAGAAACTGAGGGTGAACAAAACCCAGCTCCTCTTCTAGCTAAACCCTGATGGTGAACTAACATCCATACTAATGGTAATAGGGATTAACAGAGAGAGAGATAGAGAACACACAACACACACACCCTGGTGGTGAACTAACATGTCAGCTCTCTGTGTAGAACTAAGGTCATGTCAGCTCTCTGTGTAGAATTCAGGTCATGTCAGCTCTCTGTGTAGAACTAAGGTCATGTCAGCTCTCTGTGTAGAACTAACATCATGTCAGCTCTCTGTAGAACTAAGGTCATGTCAGCTCTCTGTGTAGAATTCAGGTCATGTCAGCTCTCTGTGTAGAACTAAGGTCATGTCAGCTCTCTGTGTAGAACTAAGGTCATGTCAGCTCTCTGTGTAGAACTAAGGTCATGTCAGCTCTCTGTGTAGAACTAAGGTCATGTCAGCTCTCTGTGTAGAACTAACGTCGTGTCAGCTCTCTATGTAGAACTAAGGTCGTGTCAGCTCTCTGTGTAGAACTAAGGTCATGTCAGCGCTCTGTGTAGAACTAAGGTCATGTCAGCTCTCTGTGTAGAACTAACGTCATGTCAGCTCTCTATGTAGAACTAACGTCATGTCAGCTCTCTATGTAGAACTAAGGTCGTGTCAGCTCTCTGTGTAGAACTAAGGTCATGTCAGCTCTCTGTGTAGAGGTTACCAGTAAAAACATAAAAGTAAAGAAAAATATACTGAACAAAAATATAAACACAAGTGTTGTGTTGGTCCCATGTTTCATGAACTGAATTAAAAGATCCCAGAAATGTTCCATACGCACAAAAAGCTTGTTTCTCAAATGTTTTGCACAAATGTGTTTACAGCCCTGTTACTGAGCATTTCTCCTTTGCCAAGATAATCCATCCAGCTGACAGGTGTGGCTTATCAAGAAGCTGATTTAACAACATGATCATTACACAGGTGCACCTTGTGCTTGGGACAATAAAAGGCCACACTAAAATGTGCAGTTTTGTCACACAACACAATGCCACAGATGTCTCAAGTTTTGAAGGAGCGTACAATTGGCATGCTGTCTGCAGGAATGTCCACTAGAGCTGTTGCCAGATCATTTAATGTTCATTCCTCTACCATAAGCCATCTCCAATGTTGTTTTAGAGAATTTGGCAGTATGTCTAACCTGCCTCACAACCGCAGACCACGTGTAACCACAAAAGCCCAGGACATCCACATCCAGCTACTTCACCTGTGGGATCATCTGAGACCAGCCACCCAGACAGCTGATGAAACTGAGGAGTATTTCAGTCTGTATTAAAGCCCTTTTGTGGGGGGAGAAACTCATTCTGATTGGCTGGGACTGGCTCCCCAGTGGGTTGGCCTGACTCCCAAGTGGTTGGGCCTATGTCCTCCCAGGCCCACCCATGGCTGCGCCCCTGTCCAGTCATGTGAAATCCATAGATTAGGGCATAATGAACGCATTTTAATTGACGGATTTCCTTATATGAACTGTAACTCATTTAAATTGTTGCATTTATATTTTTGTTCAGTATATATAAAGGAAGAGTTTTTGACTGCTTTGTTTAGATTTTCAATGTCTTCCTTGATGTCGACTTCTAATGTCTTGATGTCTAATACTATTCAGTAATGTAATCTTGTTATGCTGAAGGTAAAAGTATTACTTCGCTGCAAGTATCTGAGGTATTCTACATGACTTTTAACATCAAGTTTAAACTCTTACGTATCTATTCTTAATTACCTTCATGAGACACCAAAGAACAGTTTGGACAAGACGACATTAATCTCTAACATTGTGATGTTTCTCTGTTAAGGTTGATTGCCTATGGAAATAGCTTGCAATGGCCCCCATAAATCAATTGATTATTTCAATGTCATAACTCTAAATGAAGGGCTTCTATCTCTGCCTGAGCCTGTGTTGTGTGGCATTGGTAATGCCTTCAAAGCCGGTGTTTGGAGGAAAGATTGGCACGGGTGTTGTTGGTCTCAGGCCTGCAAACCGTGCCAACATATCCTCCAAACACAGGCTTTGAGGGCATTATCAGTTAATTGCCACGGGTTACCAACGTATTCAAATAATGATTTACATATCTTAATTTAAAATGTTATTTTGATTAATTTATTCATACTATTTCATCCTTCCACAAGATATAGTCCCGACAAATCTAGTATCCAAGTCGGCTGGTCATTCGTTCTAAATGTTCCATTGCCATACTGGCTGGCAACGTTCTTATCCCTTGTTGCTAGCTAGCCAACTACTGCTAACTTAGTCATGTCAAACAGTGCAGCCAGAATAACAACAAAGTAGCTGCATTTGCATTTGTTTAAGCTGTTTTCTAGTGACATTATTTTGGGTACATCCATAACAATGAGCTAATGAGGCTTGATTTCGCCTGGTGTAGAAAATGTGCTCAGTCGTCAGGACACTGTTGTTCAGAGGAGCTAGCCAACAACACAGCTAACAACACAGCCAACAACACAGCTAACACAATCAGTTCAAACTGAAGCTGGAAAGACTGCAAACTAGCTGCACTTCCTTTCATTTACCTGTTTTCTATTGACATTTCTTTGTATATATCCATAAAAATTATGCTGATTCATGATTTTGACTGAGAAAAGTTGCCTGCCTGTCTGTCTCATCCCGACTCCCGAACCATACACATTCAATGCTATTGGACAGCTGAAGATCGAATTTCAATACTGCAACAATGTTGCAAATATTGGAGAGACAGACAGCAAGGTTTATTCAAATCTTCGCTGTTGAAAAATAAATGTTAGTCTAAAAGGAATGTGAGATAATGTCTAGATGCTTTTTATAGTGGAGATCAAGTTTATAAATTGTCTGGCTGGGCTGATGAGACAGTGGATTGCGCACTGAGATGGAACAGAGTAAATAGAAATTTCAACATCATAGATTTAGCCGGTAGTAACTTGTTGAATAGACACCGGCTTGAATGTGGTTTTAACCAATCAGCGTCCAGGATTAGACCCACCCATTGTATAATCACTGATAGACACTGTGCCGGTTCTGGACTAAAAAGCACATCCAAGGAGATTCTCCATTGAGCAGGATGATAATGTGAGGACTATGTTAAACTCTGCAGTCTCTAAAGCAACACAGAAGTGACAATGTTTCAATGTTTATTTACTGCAAGCGCAGGTTACAACCAGTGATGTGGTAACACTCTGGATGACTTACAGGGGTGCTGTATTGAAGCCACCTTGGTACTCCTCAAGTGGAAAAAATATTTAGGAAGATATAGAAATAAAACATTTTATGTCTAAATTCATTTTTGACACATTATACTATTACATTAATGCATACTTTTAAATAATATTATGTGAGCTAAACAAAAAAACTAAACTAAAATATAAAAATATTTTCCTTAAATGATTTAGTTTTGAGAGTACTAATCTTACTGTCCCCACTTCAACAACAAAATACTTTAATACATGCAATTTTGTCCTTGGAATACTGTAGAATTCCATTGAGTGCCAATATGGCTGACCGGTGGCTTCAAAGCCTCTCAACGGACAATATATAGCGTCAGCAATCCAAGGCCAGTACCTTACCCAATGTGCAGGGGTACTGGAGGGGTTGAGGTGGGTTTATACATACAAAGTGACCAGAGAGAGAGAGCGAGAGACCAGAGAGAGAGAGACCAGAGAGAGAGAGACCAGAGAGAGAGAGACCAGAGAGAGAGACCAGAGAACGAGAGAGAGACCAGAGAGCGAGCGAGTCCAGAGACAGACGAGATTGAGAGACCAGAGCAAGGGACACCAGAGAGAGAGACCAGAAATAGTGAGAGCGAGAGAGACCAGAAATAGTGAGAGCGAGAGAGACCAGAAATAGTGAGAGCGAGAGAGACCAGAAATAGTGAGAGCGAGAGAGACCAGAAATAGTGAGAGCGAGAGAGACCAGAGCGAGAGACACCAGAGAGAGAGAGAGACATCAGAGAGAAATAGGGAGACCAAAGAGACCAGAGAGAGAGAGACCAGAGAGAGAGAGAGAGACATCAGAGAGAAATAGGGAGACCAAAGAGACCAGAGAGAGAGAGACCAAAAATAGTGAGAAAGAGAGAGACCAGAGCGAGAGACCAGAGAGAGCGAGAGACCAGAGAGAGAGAGAGAGCGAGAGAGTGATAGAGAAAGCAAGACCAGAGAGAGAGTGAGAGACAGACCAGAGAGAGACAACCTGACAGTGCCAGGAAGTAAGCAGCCAGCCAGCCTCGTCCTGGCTCGAAAGCTTTTATTAATAGGCACAGTACAGGGGTTGACAAGTAGTTGAATTGCACCATATTAAAGAACTGAGAGTGTATGTGTGTTCATTTTCTGTTTTTGTGTCTTTCCAGGTTTCTAATTTCACAGTAGCATTTTTACAACTTATGTAGACTATGTTTAAAAAAATACATTTATGAAAAGCAGCTCTGTCCAGTGCAGGTTTGGAAACCACTTTGAGAACCCCTATTATAGAGACTAAGATAAGATGGAAAGCAGGACTTTGCCCTGCCTAACACAAAGTGCACACAAATGTTGGCAGAATATTTCCTGTTGGAAAACCACGTCTCCCGTTTGTCCCGTCCAAGTTTGTTAAACTGCAGTCATTTCAATTGTGCTGCTATATACAAATTATAATTCACCTGTCAACAATGACAGCATGTTGGAAAACTGGGATAATGGATAGTGTATTTTCCTGAACTTTCAACCATGCCCTTTTCAGGCCAACTAAAACCATTACGGAACCACTATTCTTGTCAGTTTATTTGAAAATTGCACTAAATCACCAATGCCTCTCAGAGTATAATACACAATCGATTTCCATGTTCATACGTTAATATTTATATGAGCAAATATTAAATATTGACCTCTTTCGTCAGAGTTTGTCCCTTATTACCATAAGTATGTACATATATATTCCTGCTATCGGTAACTTTTCAGCCTTGTACACATGTATATCTTACTACCAGTCACTCTCTTGTCTGTCTCTGGTCTCTCGCTCTGGTCTCTCTCGCTCTGGTCTCTCTCTCTCTCTCTCTGGTCTCTCTCTCTCTCTCTGGTCTCTCGCTCTGGTCTCTCTCTCTCTGGTCTCTCTCTCTCTCTCTCTGGTCTCTCTCTCTCTCTCTGGTCTCTCTCTCGCTGGTCTCTCTCACTCTGGTCTCTCTCTGGTCTCTCTCACTCTGGTCTCTCTCTGGTCTCTCTCTGGTCTCTCTCTGGTCTCGCTCTATCTGGTCTCTCTGGTCTCTCAATTCAATTCAATTCAAGGGGCTTTATTGGCATGGGAAACATGTGTTAACATTGCCAAAGCAAGTGAGGTAGATATTATACAAAAGTGAAATAAACAATACAAATTAACAGTAAACATTACACATACAGAAGTTTCAAAACAATAAAGACATTACAAATGTTATATTATATATATATACAGTGTTGTAACAATGTACAAATGGTTAAAGCACACAAGTTAAAATAAATAAGCATAAATATGGGTTCTCTCTCTCTCTCTGGTCTCTCTCGTCCCTCTATCTCGTCTCTCTTTCACTGGTCTCGCTCTCTCTGGTCTTTCTCTCTCTGGTCTCTCTGGTCTTTCTCTCTCTGGTCTCTCTTGTCTCTCTTTCTCTGGTCTCTCTCTTTCTCTGGTCTCTCTCTCTCTGGTCTTTCTCTCTCTGGTCTCTCTTGTCTCTCTTTCTCTGGTCTCTCTCTCTCTGGTCTCGCTCTCTCTGGTCTCGCTCTATCTGGTCTTTCTGGTCTTTCTCTCTCTGGTCTCTCTTGTCTCTCTTTCTCTGGTCTCTCTTTCTCTGGTCTCTCTCGCTCTATCTGGTCTCTCGCTCTCACTCTCTCTGGTCTTGCTCTCTCTCTCTCTGGTCTCTCTCTCTTTCTCTGCTCTCTCTTGCTCTCTCTCTCTCTCTCTCTCGCTCTCTCTCTGGTATTTCTCTCTCTGTCTGGTCTCTTTGTTTTTTAAGGTCAGGATTCCTGGGCCATATGGGGCCTACCCACTGTTCTTATTGTAGCTGACGGCTAGAGCTTCCCAGAGGCCTCGTGTAAAGGACTATGATGCTCGGTGACTGTCAACACTGCTAGACCTCCGCTTTGTTGACATATGGAGCTGAGTAGCGTTGGCCTGATGTCCTAACTCACTATTAATGTGAGGAGACAAACTTCTGTCTGACTGACAGGAGGAAGAGACTGTTGGAATACTAGTAGTTGGTGTCTTTATGCAGTTAAGTTCTCTATGAATGTACATTGTCATCATTGTAATGATTGATGAAAATAATAGGCCAAGATATGATCTGAAATTAATGTAAAAGAAATGGTATGATTGCACAGTACAGGTGGGGGGGGGGACTACTGCATGTCAGACCATGCTATCAATCATGTTCATACTGTATGTGAGCCCCAGCTGGTGATTCATTCAACAAACATCTACCAGACATATATACAAACATCTACCAGACATATACACAAACATCTACCAGACATATACACAAACATCTACCAGACATATACACAAACATCTACCAGACATGTACACAAACATCTACCAGACATATACACAAACATCTACCAGACATATACACAAACATCTACCAGACATATACACAAACATCTACCAGACATATACACAAACATCTACCAGACATATACACAAACATCTACCAGACATATACACAAACATCTACCAGACATATACACAAACATCTACCAGACATGTACACAAACATCTACCAGACATATACACAAACATCTACCAGACATATACACAAACATCTACCAACATATACACAAACATCTACCAGCATATACACAAACATCTACCAACATATACACAAACATCTACCAGACATATACACAAACATCTACCAGACATATACACAAACATCTACCAGACATATACACAAACATCTACCAGACATATACACAAACATCTACCAGACATATACACAAACATCTACCAGACATATACACAAACATCTACCAGACATATACACAAACATCTACCAGACATATACACAAACATCTACCAACATATACACAAACATCTACCAGACATATACACAAACATCTACCAGACATATACACAAACATCTACCAGACATATACACAAACATCTACCAGACATATACACAAACATCTACCAACATATACACAAACATCTACCAGACATGTACACAAACATCTACCAGACATATACACAAACATCTACCAGACATATACACAAACATCTACCAGACATATACACAAACATCTACCAGACATATACACAAACATCTACCAGACATATACACAAACATCTACCAGACATATACACAAACATCTACCAGACATATACACAAACATCTACCAGACATATACACAAACATCTACCAGACATATACACAAACATCTACCAGACATATACACAAACATCTACCAGACATATACACAAACATCTACCAGACATATACACAAACATCTACCAGACATATACACAAACATCTACCAGACATATACACAAACATCTACCAGACATATACACAAACATCTACCAGACATATACACAAACATCTACCAGACATATACACAAACATCTACCAGACATATACACAAACATCTACCAACATATACACAAACATCTACCAGACATATACACAAACATCTACCAGACATATACACAAACATCTACCAGACATATACACAAACATCTACCAGACATATACACAAACATCTACCAGACATATACACAAACATCTACCAGACATATACACAAACATCTACCAGACATATACACAAACATCTACCAGACATATATACAAACATCTACCAGACATGTACACAAACATCTACCAGACATATACACAAACATCTACCAGACATATACACAAACATCTACCAACATATACACAAACATCTACCAGACATATACACAAACATCTACCAACATATACACAAACATCTACCAGACATATACACAAACATCTACCAGACATATACACAAACATCTACCAACATATACACAAACATCTACCAGACATATACACAAACATCTACCAGACATATACACAAACATCTACCAGACATATACACAAACATCTACCAGACATATACACAAACATCTACCAGACATATACACAAACATCTACCAGACATATACACAAACATCTACCAGACATATACACAAACATCTACCAGACATATACACAAACATCTACCAGACATATACACAAACATCTACCAGACATGTACACAAACATCTACCAGACATATACACAAACATCTACCAACATATACACAAACATCTACCAGCATATACACAAACATCTACCAGACATGTACACAAACATCTACCAGACATATACACAAACATCTACCAGACATATACACAAACATCTACCAGACATATACACAAACATCTACCAGACATATACACAAACATCTACCAACATATACACAAACATCTACCAGTGAAAAATGTGATTTTAATTGAACCTCTCATATACTGGCAGCAGTTTATCATAACCAGTCTGAGGGTAGAGGGGATAAGGATCTGTATAAAAGGCAGCCATCTCGAAAAAGCAATATGGAAGACTCGCTCTTCTGAGCAATGCTTGAACAGTTATTCTAGGGATAGGAGATGAGAATGGGAGACCATGTTAGAATAGTGGGACATGACTGTAACGTTAGGACAGGAGACCATGTTAGAATAGTGGGACATGACTGTAACGTTAGGACAGGAGACCATGTTAGAATAGTGGGACATGACTGTAACATTAGGACAGGAAACCATGTTAAATAATGGGACACGACTGTAGCATTAGGACAGGAGACCATGTTAGAATAATGGGACATGACTGTAACATTAGGACAGGAAACCATGTTAGAATAATGGGACATGACTGTAGCATTAGGACAGGAGACCATGTTAGAATAGTGGGACATGACTGTAACGTTAGGACAGGAAACCATGTTAGAATAGTGGGACATGACTGTAACGTTAGGACAGGAAACAATGTTAGAATAATGGGACATGACTGTAGCATTAGGACAGGAGACCATGTTAGAATAGTGGGACATGACTGTAACGTTAGGACAGGAGACCATGTTAGAATAGTGGGACATGACTATAGCATTAGGACAGGAAACCATGTTAGAATAGTGGGACATGACTGTAACGTTAGGACAGGAGACCATGTTAGAATAGTGGGACATGACTGTAACGTTAGGACAGGAAACCATGTTAGAATAGTGGGACATGACTGTAACGTTAGGACAGGAGAACATGTTAGAATAGTGGGACATGACTGTAACGTTAGGACAGGAAACCATGTTAGAATAGTGGGACATGACTGTAACGTTAGGACAGGAGAACATGTTAGAATAGTGGGACATGACTGTAACGTTAGGACAGGAAACCATGTTAGAATAGTGGGACATGACTGTAACGTTAGGACAGGAGAACATGTTAGAATAGTGGGACATGACTGTAACGTTAGGACAGGAAACCATGTTAGAATAGTGGGACATGACTGTAACGTTAGGACAGGAGAACATGTTAGAATAGTGGGACATGACTGTAACGTTAGGACAGGAAACCATGTTAGAATAGTGGGACATGACTGTAACGTTAGGACAGGAAACAATGTTAGAATAATGGGACATGACTGTAACATTAGGACAGGAAACCATGTTAGAATAATGGGACATGACTGTAGCATTAGGACAGGAGACCATGTTAGAATAGTGGGACATGACTATAGCATTAGGACAGGAGACCATGTTAGAATAGTGGGACATGACTGTAACGTTAGGACAGGAGACCATGTTAGAATAGTGGGACATGACTATAGCATTAGGACAGGACACCATGTTAGAATAGTGGGACATGACTGTAACGTTAGGACAGGAGACCATGTTAGAATAGTGGGACATGACTGTAACGTTAGGACAGGAAACCATGTTAGAATAGTGGGACATGACTGTAACGTTAGGACAGGACAACATGTTAGAATAGTGGGACATGACTGTAACGTTAGGACAGGAAACCATGTTAGAATAGTGGGACATGACTGTAACGTTAGGACAGGAGAACATGTTAGAATAGTGGGACATGACTGTAACGTTAGGACAGGAAACCATGTTAGAATAGTGGGACATGACTGTAACGTTAGGACAGGAGACCATGTTAGAATAGTGGGACATGACTGTAACGTTAGGACAGGAAACCATGTTAGAATAGTGGGACATGACTGTAACGTTAGGACAGGAGAACATGTTAGAATAGTGGGACATGACTGTAACGTTAGGACAGGAAACCATGTTAGAATAGTGGGACATGACTGTAACGTTAGGACAGGAGAACATGTTAGAATAGTGGGACATGACTGTAACGTTAGGACAGGATACCATGTTAGAATAGTGGGACATGACTGTAACGTTAGGACAGGAGACCATGTTAGAATAGTGGGACATGACTGTAACGTTAGGACAGGAGAACATGTTAGAATAGTGGGACATGACTGTAACGTTAGGACAGGAGACCATGTTAGAATAGTGGGACATGACTGTAACGTTAGGACAGGAGAACATGTTAGAATAGTGGGACATGACTGTAACGTTAGGACAGGAGAACATGTTAGAATAGTGGGACATGACTGTAACGTTAGGACAGGAGACCATGTTAGAATAGTGGGACATGACTGTAACGTTAGGACAGGAGACCATGTTAGAATAGTGGGACATGACTGTAACGTTAGGACAGGAGACCATGTTAGAATAGTGGGACATGACTGTAACGTTAGGACAGGAGACCATGTTAGAATAGTGGGACATGACTATAGCATTAGGACAGGAGACCATGTTAGAATAGTGGGACATGACTGTAACGTTAGGACAGGAGTCCATGTGGGACTTGGCTATGGCGTTTCTCCCAACTGTACCATGTCACACTGGGCTGTGTCAACACTCCTCTCCTCCTGGCTCAGACTCTCCACGGTGTCTCCGGTTCCCCATGCTCTGAGCTCTTAGCAGCTGCAGCCCCCTAAGCCCCTCTCATAATGAGTTATAGTATTGTAAGTACAGTAGAATAAAGCTAACCCAGTTTCAGATCACTTAACACTCATCCAATGAGACGGTGGTAACACTGAAACGCCCATGTTCTGCTCATGACTGTGTTATGAAGTCCTTATTTAGGTACACTTCAAATAAAGTGCTACCGAGATGGTTGAGCCAGGGAGTTGCTTGTCGTGGAACTTTGAAACCCTGGCGCGGGGGTTATTATGGTGTTTAATACAGGATGGGACTTGTGAATTAGACGGAGGATTGCAACAGAACAAGAGAGGTGATAAGCAAAAGGTTAGGCTGTGGTTACTGGAGCGTTGTGACACCTGTCTCCCAGAGTCCTCCTCTGCACCATGAGGCTAATCCTTCTGTAGACCCCTGTCACATAACAAGGCACAACACAGGGAGGGAGAGAGGGGAGGAAAGCAAGTGAGGAGAGAGAGGGTAGGAGGGAGGGAAACAGGAAAGAGTGAGCAGAGCCCGGAAGGAGAGAGGTTTGACAGATTATTATTTAAACATTTACTTTTACATTTTTTATTATTATTATTTTTTTTCCCCCATTTTCTCCACAATTTTGTGGTATCCAATTGGTAGTTACAGTCTTGTCTCATTGCTGCAACTCCCGTACGGACTCGGGAGAGCCGAAGGTCGAGAGCCATGCATCCTCCGAAACACAACACAACCAAGCCGCACTGCTTCTTGACACAATGCCCACTTAACCCGGAAGCCAGCCGCACCAATGTGTAGGAGGAAACACTGTACACCTAGCAACCGTGCAGCGTGCACTGCGCCCGGCTCGCCACAGGAGTCGCTAGTGCGCTATGGGACAAGGACATCCCTGCCGGCCAAACCCTCCCCTAACCCAGACGACGCTGGGCCAATTGTGCGCAGCTCCAAGGGTCTCCCGGTCGCGGCCGGCTGCGACAGAGCCTGGACCCGAACCCAGAATCTCTAGTGGCACAGCTAGCACTGCGATGC
The DNA here is from genome assembly GCF_045679555.1 of Salvelinus alpinus. Lineage (NCBI taxonomy): Eukaryota > Metazoa > Chordata > Actinopteri > Salmoniformes > Salmonidae > Salvelinus > Salvelinus alpinus. The sequence goes on from NC_092117.1 coordinate 28,033,403, forward strand.
AGTGTCTTAGACCACTGTGATACAGCCTGGACTCTAACCAGGATCTCTAGTGGCACAGCTAGCACTGCGATGCAGTGTCTTAGACCACTGTGATACAGCCTGGACTCTAACCAGGATCTCTAGTGGCACAGCTAGCACTGCGATGCAGTGTCTTAGACCACTGTGATACAGCCTGGACTCTAACCAGGATCTCTAGTGGCACAGCTAGCACTGCGATGCAGTGTCTTAGACCACTGTGATACAGCCTGGACTCTAACCAGGATCTCTAGTGGCACAGCTAGCACTGCGATGCAGTGTCTTAGACCACTGTGATACAGCCTGGACTCTAACCAGGATCTCTAGTGGCACAGCTAGCACTGCGATGCAGTGTCTTAGACCACTGTGATACAGCCTGGACTCTAACCAGGATCTCTAGTGGCACAGCTAGCACTGCGATGCAGTGTCTTAGACCACTGTGATACAGCCTGGACTCTAACCAGGATCTCTAGTGGCACAGCTAGCACTGCGATGCAGTGTCTTAGACCACTGTGATACAGCCTGGACTCTAACCAGGATCTCTAGTGGCACAGCTAGCACTGCGATGCAGTGTCTTAGACCACTGTGATACAGCCTGGACTCTAACCAGAATCTCTAGTGGCACAGCTAGCACTGCGATGCAGTGTCTTAGACCACTGTGATACAGCCTGGACTCTAACCAGGATCTCTAGTGGCACAGCTAGCACTGCGATGCAGTGTCTTAGACCACTGTGATACAGCCTGGACCCGAACCCAGGATCTCTAGTGGCACAGCTAGCACTGCGATGCAGTGTCTTAGACCACTGTGATACAGCCTGGACTCTAACCAGGATCTCTAGTGGCACAGCTAGCACTGTGATGCAGTGTCTTAGACCACTGTGATACAGCCTGGACTCTAACCAGGATCTCTAGTGGCACAGCTAGCACTGTGATGCAGTGTCTTAGACCACTGTGTCTCTCGGGAGGCCTTAACCATTTACTTTTCCAACAATGTATATCCTGTATTGGTTTAAGTTAGGACCCATGTCATCCAAAAATGGATATTTTTGAATCATCTATCCATAGAACATTCTTCCAAGAGTCTTGATGATCATCCAGGTGGTTCAAGGTGCTTTTTGTTTTTTGTCAAAACTACTTTTTGGATGACATGGGTCCCATTATGCCTGGCAAACACCAAACACTGCATTCTGCAGTAATAACCTCATACCAACGGTCAAGCACGGTGGTGGTAGTGTGATGGTTTGGGCCTGAAAAATAGAGATAATCAGAAAGAGCGCAAATGTATAACTGGGCACTGTATAACTGCCTGCATGTTACAGGTTATAACAGAACACCTGCTCAGTGTATTTCACCATCCTCACCCTGGTATAACCTCATTGAAATTGAAAGTGTTACCAAAGCATCCACACCACATGAAACATGAAGCAGAGGAGTAAGACGAGCACAGACTAGTTATGTCCTGAATGCTGGTATCTGTGAGGACGCCATTGGAGGGAGAGTATTGATGTAGATTGATGTAATCACCCGAGGTCATCTGAGGTTGACGTCTGGTGACATTTCAATGGCTTGTATGTTAAAAACCTAGAATATAAATATATTCAGTACCAGTCAAAAGTTCGGACACACCTACTCATTCCAGGGTTTTTCTTTATTTTGCCTATTTTCTACATTGTATAATAATAGTGAAGACATCAACACTATGAAATAACACTTATGGAATCATGTAGTAACCAAAAAAGTGTTAAACAAATCAAAATATATTTTATATTTGAGATTCTTCAAAGTAGCCACACTTTGCCTTGATGACAGCTTTGCACACTCTTGGCATTCTCTCAACCAGCTTCATGAGGTAGTCACCTGGAATGCATGTCAATTAACAGGTGTGCCTTGTTAAGTTCATTTGTGGAATTTCTTTGCTTCTTAATGCGTTTGAGCCAATCAGTTGTTTTGTGACGAGGTAGGGGTGGTATACAGAAGATAGCCTTATTTGGTAAAAGACCAAGTACATATTATGGCAAGAACAGCTCAAATAATCAAAGAGAAACGACAGTCCATCATTACTTTAGGACATGAAGGTCAGTCAATCCTGAAAATTTCAAGAACTTTGAACGTTTCTTCAAATGCAGTCGCAAAAACCATCAAGCACTATGATGAAACTGGCTCTCATAAAGACCGCCAGAGGAATGGAAGACCCAGAGTTACCTCTGCTGCAGAGGATAAGTTCATTAGAGTTACCAGCCTCAGAAATTGCAGCCCAAATAAATGCTTCACAGAGTCAAAGTAACAGACACTTCTCAACTGTTCAGAGGAGACTGTGTGAATCAGGCCTTCATGGTCGAATTGCTGCAAAGAAACAAACCACTACTAAAGGACACCAATAATAATAAGAGACTTGCTTGGGCCAAGAAACACGAGCAATGGACATTAGACTGGTGGAAATCTGTCCTTTTGGTCTGAGTCTTTGTGAGACGCAGAGTAGGTGAACGGATGATCTCTGCATTTGTGGTTCCCACCGTAAAGCATGGAGGAGGAGGTGTGATGGGGGTGTGGGCTTTGCTGGTGACACTGTCAGTTATTTATTTAGCATTCAAGGCACGCTTAACCAGCATGGCTACCACAGCATTCTGCAGTGATACGCCATCCCAATTTGTTTGCGCTTAGTGGTACTATAATTTGTTTTTCAACAGGACAGTGACCCAAAACACACCTCCAGGCTGTGTAAGGGCTATTTGACCAAGGAGAGTGATGGTGTGCTGCATCAGATGACCTGACCTCCACAATCCCCCGACCTCAACCCAATTAAGATGGTTTGTGATGAGTTGGACCACAGGGTGAAGGAACTCCTTCAAGACTGTTGGAAAAGCATTCCAGGTGAAGCTGGTTGAGAGAATGCCAAGAGTGTGCAAAGCTGTCATCAAGGCAAAGGGTGGCTACTTTGAAGAATTCAAATCTAAAATATATTTTGATTTGTTTAACACTTTTTTGTTACTACATGATTCCATGTGTTTTTTCATGGTGTTGATGTCTTCACTATTATTCTACAATGTAGAAAATAGTAAAAAATAAAGATAAAACATTGAATGAGTAGTCATGTCCAAACTTTTGACTGGTACTGTATATATGTTTTTCTCTGTTCCTTCTCTCTCCCTCCCTCCATGGAATCCTGTACCTGGCTGGTCTGTTCTGATCTCCTTAAAACATGTATGTCAACTTAACTCTTTAATGGAATAATAGCTGCCATGATGATTAACACAGCTAGTTAGTAAGCATTACACCGTGGTGAAATAGGGAATAGGGTGCCATTTGGGATGCAGATATCTGGTAGCTGGTTTATGATTATATTACCATCCCCATTAGAGACAGCTAGTCTTCCTGGGGTCTGACACATAACGAAAAAGACATTACAGACAAAAATACTTTACAATGTTCATACATTTAAAAACATTAACAAAGACATTACATACTTGTATGTGTGTGTATATATACACACACACACATACACACACATACACACACACAGAGCACCTATTTCAGACCAAGTCAAGCACTATAATTCCATTCAATTTCAATTTAAGGGCTTTACTATCTCTCTCTCTCTCTCTCCCCCCAACCCTCTAATCGTGTCTGTGTATGTATGTATGTGCGCACCCGTGCATAAGTGTGTGTGTGTGTGTGTATTAGTCATGCTTACACAGTGTCTTAATTACTCCCAGTGTAGATTCTCCCTCTCCAACCCAGGAGTTGACCTTTCTCTGCCTGGTACTCCAGCCCATTAATCATCCACAATCAACACTCACCCAGGACAGGGGAGAGGGTCACTCCCACCTAGGGCTGTGACCGTCATGGAATTTTGATGATGGTAATTGTCAAGCAAAATGACCACTGTCAATGTAATAACCGTTGGAATAGCAAAAAAAAAGTGGGACACACACATTTTCTTCTCTAATCTACTCCCGACTACATAGAAATAGAATGAATAGAACGGAAGTCCCCATTCAAGTCAATTAGGGAATAATCGGTGGACTGGAGGCCATTGCAAGTGTACCCATAGTAACAAAGCAGGAAGTAAAATATGTGCTCTGATTTGTTGATTCAACTCAACTGACATTACAAATAACTATTGCATTGCATGAGCCACATCAGTTAATGTCATTTGAATGAACATTCTACATTACCATGGAAATGATTGCATCACAATACTTGGCAGCCATTGTGAGTGTACCCATGAGTTTACCAATCAAATTGGCAGGGTTAGCGGTTCCAAGCCTGTTCTATTCATTATATTTCTATGTGTGCTGCTGCTGCATTGTGGGGTGTGGGCGTGTGTGGGGTTGAGTCTGCTGAACCGTACGAATGCCCGGTCGTCCCGTCTTCAGTCAGCTGTTCATTCCACACACACGGTATTGACGGTTATTTTATTTTCATGTCTTCATCGACAACTGTTGGTTACACAGCTATAGAATAGTTGTGCCAGCCCTACTCACACCTGCCCACTACATAGTACCCCCTAGTACACACTAACACAGGCATGGACATGGACACCCCTGCATACACACACTACTCTCGGTATGTCTCAGTACAAAATACTTACTCAATATCCTATGATATATTACTCTTGGTGTCATTCTTCAACATTTCATATTCTGGACTCAATCCTCTATCATTTTAGCTTCTCTAATATCCCACAGGGAGGAAACCAGACCATACACCCATCAGCCCCAACAAATGCTCCCTCACTTCTAAATATGATCCTCATGGCAGGCAGACACTCATTTCTCCCCGTCACATGGTTGGGATGTCTAAGTGCCCCGGGCTGGGACACGTGCTGGAAGTGAAAAACTAGGGAGCGTAAAGGCCTTTTAACATTTCCGATCTTGTTTAGTGGCCTGGCTTAGTGAAGGGGAGATAGATTGACAAGTGGAGGTTGTGCTGGATGGAGCAGGTAACTGACATGACTGACTTCCCTCCACCATTCCTCCTCCGCTGACGGGAGGCTTAATATATCATTTGTCAGTCAAGGATGGGCTTTCATTCAATCATGGCCTGGCACCCTGCCTCAAAAGCCAGCGGGTGCTCAGCTTTCATGCACAACAGAGCCTGAATGCGCACTTAGCTAGCGTATATAGCTGGATCTAAGGCGTTGAACACTGAAACAGCAACTGTTCATTAGCGCTGTCAATAAATTAACCTCCCACCTTTAGTACAGTACACGGTTAGCACTGTTTAGTTGATAGGCCTATTTGTTTATGTCGGATGTATTTTCCAAACGAGGGAGTTATGACGTTTTCATGACATTAAATAATCTTGCATCGCTTACAGCCAAAAGGGACAGAAAAAACCTCAAAGTTCTGTTATAGTTTTATGACACAATTGCAGTCATACATTTTTCATTCCTTTTAATTTACCGTCGTAAATCAAGCTGGTGGTTTTGCCTCGGCTGCTTTTTAAATGGGGTTGGCTGCATAGTTTTGGCATGCGGCTATCTCGCTTTGGATCTCTCAAACAGAGCGCACGGAAGGCACTGCATTAATCTAGTGCCATAAATGATACAACTTACTTTTATAATGTCAAGTCATAAATAACCCTGATGCATTGGAAAGTGTAGCACGTCTGCCAGCCATTGGGATTCAGTATTAGGGACAAATGGGGGGCTTGTGATGGGTAATGGATCTCTCCTCCCAACGTGATCTGTTTAAATGTGGACCCCCAGAGAACATGCTGGGTAGAATTAATATCACATCTAATACAGCTGGTCTTTAATGTTTCACTTCCTGCTCCTCTACTGGCTTGTGTTGCTCATGAATTAGTTGCCTGTGTAAAAACCATACAGTGTAGTAAAGCTGTATGCATGTATAGCTACGTATATTCGTGACTGTGTGTCTTTCTATATAAAACTCTACAATACATGCATTTAGGTAATCAATACAGTATAGAAAGTATAGTATGCCAAATTTGGTCCTTTTCATCCATGAACACAATGAGGATCATGTGAAAGAGAAGGAACCTGAATCAACACTATAATACCTCCCTGATGAAGTGAACCTGAATCAACACTATAATACCTCCCTGATGAAGTGAACCTGAATCAACACTATAATACCTCCCTGATGAAGGAACCTGAATCAACACTATAATACCTCCCTGATGAATGGAACCTGAATCAACACTATAATACCTCCCTGATGAAGGAACCTGAATCAACACTATAATACCTCCCTGATGAATGGAACCTGAATCAACACTATAATACCTCCAAGATGAAGGAACCTGAATCAACACTATAATACCTCCCTGATGAAGGGGAGGAACCTGAATCAACACTATAATACCTCCCTGATGAAGGAACCTGAATCAACACTATAATACCCCCCTGATGAAGTGAAGGAAGCTGAATCAACACTATAATATCCCCCTGATGAAGTGAAGGAACCTGAATCAACACTATAATACCTCCCTGATGAAGGGGAGGAACCTGAATCAACACTATAATACCTCCATGATGAAGGAACCTGAATCAACACTATAATACCTCCCTGATGAAGGAACCTGAATCAACACTATAATACCTCCATGATGAAGGAACCTGAATCAACACTATAATACCTCCCTGATGAAGGGGAGGAACCTGAATCAACACTATAATACCTCCATGATGAAGGAACCTGAATCAACACTATAATACCTCCATGATGAAGGAACCTGAATCAACACTATAATACCTCCCTGATGAAGGAACCTGAATCAACACTATAATACCTCCCTGATGAAGGAACCTGAATCAACACTATAATACCCCCCTGATGAAGTGAACCTGAATCAACACTATAATACCCCCCTGATGAAGTGAACCTGAATCAACACTATAATACCTCCCTGATGAAGTGAAGGAACCTGAATCAACACTATAATACCTCCCTGATGAAGGAACCTGAATCAACACTATAATACCTCCCACAGAAAAAGTGAGCATATGGTCCTTTGCTGTTGTTCAGGGATTGATTTGCACTTTTCACACCAAAGTACGTTCATCTCTAGGAGACAGAAAGCGTCTCCTTCCTGAGCGGTATGACGGCTGCATGGTCCCATGGTGTTTATACTTGCGTACTATTGTTTGTACAGATGAACGTGGTACCTTCAGGCGTTTGGAAATTGCACCCAAAGATGAACTAGACTTGTGGAGGTCTACAATGTTTTTTCTCAGGTCTTGGCTGATTTCATTTGATTTTCCCATGATGTCAAGCAAAGAGGCACTGAGTTTGAAGGTAGGCCTTGTAATACATCCACAGGTACACCTCCAATTGACTCAAATGATGTCAATTAGCCTATCAGAAGCTTCTAAAGCCATAACATAATTTTATGGAATTTTCCAAGCTGTTTAAAGGCACAGTCAACTTCGTGTATGTAAACCTCTGACCCACTGGAATTGTGATACAGTGAATTATAAGTGAAATAATCTGTCTGTAAACAATTGTTGGAAAAATTACTTGTGTCATGCACACTGTAGATGTCCTAACCGACTTGCCTAAACTATAGTTTGATAACAAGACATTTGTGGAGTGGTTGAAAATGAGTTTTAATGACTCCAACCTAAGTGTATGTAAACTTCCGACTTCAACTGTATCACTCTAGTGTAAATTGTAACTACTTCGCCACTATTAGCCTATTTATTGCCTTACCTCCTTACTTCATTTGCACACACTGTATACAGATTTTTCTATAGTGTTATTGACTGTACGTTTGTTTATCCCATCTGTAACTCTGTATTGTTTTTGTCGCACTGCTTTGCTTTATCTTAGCATGGTCGCGGTTGGAAATGAGAACTTGTTCTCAACTGGCCTGCCTGGTTAAATAAAGGTGAAATGAAATGTGAAAAAAATGTGGTAATGTGGAGTTAGGGCCGTATGTGGTAATGTGGAGTCATGGCCATATTTGGTAATGTGAAGGAGAGTGGAGTCGGGCGTAGGGCAGGAGGAGGATGGGCTTAGTGAAAGAAAAACATTATTGGAGATTTAACAGCAGTAGAACATGGAAACAGTAGACACTTGTAGAAGATAGAAACATTTTGGAGGGTTGGGTGTTTTCTGTTTTCTAACATGGTCTTACATTGTGTGAGCCTTCCTCTATAAAGTGACCTCTTGCTGAAAGGTGACCGTTAATCTCCAGCTATCGTGTATGACTTCTAGCCCAATGTTTACACCAAAAAGGCAACCAGGCGAGTTTGCTTTGAGTTCCTTTGAAGCAGCCACACCTGGCACTTTGCTTCATGGCTGTTTTGAATGCCTCTAACCAACGCACACAATGGTCTTTCTGTTGTTGATACCTATCACACTTTTATTTCCCCAACATGTTTTCAGCCCTAAAGTCAGTGTAACAAGCCCGCACAAGACATGGAGAATGCTTTGATGTAATTTAGCCAATTAAAGCAGTGCCTGAGCAATGAAAGCGATGTTATAGACTTGCTGTTATTAGATTGGGTGCAGCAGCAGGACAATGGCATGTGTGTTGCTCGTATAAGTGGCCTCGTTCTGTTGGGTGTGTGTATATATAAACTTGACAGACACATGGTTGGTTGGTGTCCTGGTGTGTACACTCTCTCTACAGAGGACAAGATGCCAAGTCAGCTGCCAGTTGAGAGGTGTTATCAACACCTAGAGGATGTCAGGACTGTAGTGGTGCTTGGTATATGATACGTCCCATGTTAAGGTATATCGGAAGGGAGTCCGCCAGTATTCATTTATCCTTAAGATTCTATTGACGCACCTGTGCGTAACATAAAAAAAATGCCATCAAAATCCGTCAGTTTAAGCTAGAGATATCTGGACTGCGTCTAAATCCACCACATCCATCGATGTCGGCCTTCCGCATCTGCGGTGGAAGGTGGCTGAGCTACAGTGGTGTTTGTCAGACCATGAAACATCCAGAAAATCAATCTTCTCAAAATGAGACCCTCACAAACACACGATGGTGTTCTCCGACCCACAGGACTACGTCTGAAACCTGTACCACCGATTCTTTCTGTAGCGTCCCGACCGTTTTGGGCTACAAACTAATATGTCCACTCAATGAAAATATGAGATTACCGGTAACCCGCTACTGATTTCTTCTAAATGAAGGGATGTATGGAGGTAGTTTTTTGTCAACAAAGGGGTTAAATATGTGTCCAAAAAACAAAAATATTTCCTGAGCTTTATTGTACAGTATCTCCTAGATATAGGACAGACACTTCAGTGTGTGTGTGTGTGTGTGTGTGTGTGTGTGGTGTGTGTGTGTGCCTGCTTCAGTCTCCCTGGTGGCAGAGTAAGACCCTGAGGGCTTGTAGAGAAATAGATCCTGTTCAACCAGAGTTCACCTACATGTCACTGTCTGAGAATTAGAACGTCAATGGATGGCACATTTACACCTAACAATTCCAAGACAATTGATTTACAATGTTACCGGTTAGAATTCGTTTTTTTGGTACGAACATGGAGCACAGTAGGCTGCATTGAACTCCCTGTACCACAGTACTACAGTGTATCCATGGCTGTTGGCTGAACTGCCCTTGCCACAAAGTCAACAGGCAACAGGACTGCAGGGCTGTAGTCAGTCAGTGTCCCTCTCCCTCCCTGCCCCCTCGTGATTTAAGACTGCACTTACTGGAAGCCGGGGATGCTGCCGCTCCTCTCCTCTCTCTGAGAGCTGTCCCTTTCGTGTGTAATTTGCCCCGCTGAAGGGAAAAGGCCTGACTCAAACCGTGAATAATGAGAGGTTGTTCGCTTTTGAGACAGAACAAGCAAAGAGAAAACACAAAGAACTGTTATTACCCAGAAGGCAGTGTGTGAGTGTACTCTTGGAAGGATTGTTATTCTGTGTGAACGACCTTTTCAGTGTTTGGCATGCTGCTCTGTGGTTGTGAGTTTTAGGGTTTTGCAATTTGCTTGAAGTTTGGTATTCACATTGTAATGGAATATACAAATTTCAGTTATAAAACTGACAGAAGTGGTTTTTGGGATAGTATTGATTTTGTTCACTTTAACTCAAAAAGTGAAAACCGGTACATATATTGCTAAAAAATGATGGTAGACTGACATTTATATCTTATTTTTTCATTATACATAAACATTCATGAATTAACTTTGATGTCAGTTTTGTTCTGTTGCCTAAGTGCCTTACTCCCATTTCAAAACCACACATACATTGTTCGGTAACCAAGCATCTGCATCTTAACACAGCAACCTGATGATCCCAAGTCAGTCAGTACGTTTCCTTTACAAGCCCAACCCAAATAGACGGCATGTAGCCTAGCGGTTAGAGCGTTGGACTAGTAACCAAAAGGTTTCTGGATCAAATCCCCGAGCTGACAAGGTAAAAATCTGTCGTTCTGCCCCTGAACAAGGCAGTTAACCCACTGTTCCACGGTAGGCCGTCATTGTAAATAAGAATTTGTTCTTAACTGACTTGCCTAGCTAAATAAAGGTTACATTTGAAACATTTAAAAAATGGAACCCCCAGAGGGAAGACTGATGAGCTGGCCTGGAATCAGATAGACAACAGGTATCTGTCTATGTCAGTCAGTCAGTAACACACAGTCCCCACTCCCACTCAGCTTGTCCACATCTTCAAAAACAACTTACAACAAATGGGCCAATAGATTTACACCGTGACTCAGGATGGATGACAGAGTGAAAACAAGCAGAACTGTAACCCAGCGCGGGAACCTCCCAGACTCCCTTTCCAGGCCTCTCCTCTCTTCTCCACCTTACTGTTTCACAGTTATCCTATCAGTCAAGTAATGACCATGATTGAAGGTGTAGGGGGTAAGGGGGGTGGCTGTGAGTGAGACTACAAAGAGGTTGGGAAGGGGGATGGTTCCTTCCATGAAGAGATGAAATCAGGTGCTTTTCTGCTGTTCTGGTAATGCATTCAGCATGCAGCTGTAAATCCAACCACTCACTCTGTGTTGAAGAGTGGGTGGGCCACACCCTTTCTCCAATCCCCCCTCAACCCAACCCACTCCAGGAGGTCACAAGTTCAAAGGCCTGACCTTCACTGGTAAAACCTGGGGGTTGACCCTGCCCACTTGTAAAAAGCTGTCCAGAGAGCAGTATTTATCAGGGCTACCATTTTAACAGGCCCATGATGGGTCAGGGGAGAGGTGGGGATAGGACAGGGGTAGGGGAGAGGTAGGGATTGGACAGGGGTAGGGGATAGGTAGGGATTGGACAGGGCCATAGGAGAGGTAGGGATAGCACAGTGGAAGGGGCAGGGGAGAGGTAGGGATAGGACAGTGGAAGGGGCAGGGGAGAGGTGGGGATTGGACAGGGCCAGGGGAGAGGTAGGGATAGGACAGTGGAAGGGGCAGGGGAGAGGTAGGGATAGGACAGTGGAAGGGGTAGGGGAGAGGTGGGGATAGGACAGTGGAAGGGGTAGGGGAGAGGTGGGGATAGGACAGTGGAAGGGGCAGGGGAGAGGTAGGGATTGGACAGGGCCAGGGGAGAGGTAGGGATAGGACAGTGGAAGGGGTAGGGGAGAGGTGGGGATAGGACAGTGAAAGGGGTAGGGGAGAGGTAGGGATAGGACAGTGGAAGGGGTAGGGGAGAGGTGGGGATAGGACAGTGGAAGGGGTAGGGGAGAGGTGGGGATAGGACAGTGGAAGGGGTAGGGGAGAGGTGGGGATAGGACAGTGGAAGGGGTAGGGGAGAGGTAGGGATAGGACAGTGGAAGGGGTAGGGGAGAGGTGGGGATAGGACAGTGGAAGGGGCAGGGGAGAGGTGGGGATAGGACAGTGGAAGGGGCAGGGGAGAGGTGGGGATAGGACAGTGGAAGGGGTAGGGGAGAGGTAGGGATAGGACAGTGGAAGGGGCAGGGGAGAGGTAGGGATAGGACAGTGGAAGGGGCAGGGGAGAGGTAGGGATAGGACAGTGGAAGGGGCAGGGGAGAGGTGGGGATAGGACAGGGTCAGGGGAGAGGTGGGGATAGGACAGGGTCAGGGGAGAGGTGGGGATAGGACGGGTAGGGGAGAGGTGGGGATAGGACAGGGGTAGGGGAGAGGTGGGGATAGGACAGGAGTCGGGGCAGTGGAGAGGTGGGGATAGGACAGGAGTCGGGGCAGTGGAGAGGTGGGGATAGGACATGAGTCGGGGCAGTGGAGAGGTAGGGATAGGACAGAGAAGGGGGGAGGTGGGGATAGAACAGGGGTAAGGGAGAGGTGGGGATAGGGCAGGGGTAGGGGATAGGGCAGGGGTAGGGGAGAGGTGGGGATAGGGCAGGGGTAGGGGAGAGGTGGGGATAGGACAGGGGTAGGGGAGAGGTGGGGATAGGACAGGGGTAGGGGAGAGGTGGGGATAGGGCAGGGGTAGGGGAGAGGTGGGGATAGGACAGAGAAGGGGAGAGGTGGGGATAGGGCAGGGTCAGGGGAGAGGTGGGGATAGGACAGGGGTAGGGGAGAGGTGGGGATAGGACAGGACAGGAGTCGGGCAGTGGAGAGGTGGGGATAGGACAGGAGTCGGGCAGTGGAGAGGTGGGGATAGGACAGAAGTCGGGCAGTGGAGAGGTGGGGATAGGACATGAGTCGGGGCAGTGGAGAGGTGGGGATAGGACAGGAGTCGGGGCAGTGGAGAGGTGTGGATAGGACAGGAGTCGGGCAGTGGAGAGGTGGGGATAGGACATGAGTCGGGGCAGTGGAGAGGTGGGGATAGGACAGGAGTCGGGGCAGTGGAGAGGTAGGGATAGGACAGAGAAGGGGAGAGGTGGGGATAGAACAGGGGTAAGGGAGAGGTGGGGGTAGGGGAGAGGTGGGGATAGGACAGGGGGAGGTGCAGGAGGGGGAGACGTAGGGATAGGACAGGGGAAGGACAGAGGTGGGGATAGGACAGAGGTAGGGATAGGACAGTGAAGGGGAAAGGTGAGGATAGGACAGGCGTAGGGGAGTGGTGAGGATAGGACAGGGGTAGGGGTAGGGTGTGGAGGCCCATCCTACAACCAGCAGGACAACCCCTACAGTGACTGGCCATGACTGCCAGGGTGAAGTGTGGAGAGACTGCCCCGTGAGGACAATGCAGGATACTGTACTAAGAACTAATATCAAATTCTTATGTTGTAGGACATTCAAATGTGGTATTGAAGTGTAGATGTAGTATAAAATAGTTGTGAGGTATTTTACAGTGTTTTAGGGGAGATGGTCCTACAATGAAAGTGGCCTACTATGCTACATCCAGCAGTGACAATAACATGACAATGTCTTTGTTTGTGGGAATCCAGAGTCTTTTAAAGTCATGGCTACGGCATCAACGCTGGCTGAACTCTAGCCAGCTGCCTCCTTATACCAGCCTAGCTGCCTCCTTATACCAGCCTAGCTGCCTCCTTATACCAGCCTAGCTGCCTCCTTATACCAGCCTAGCTGCCTCCTTATACCAGCCTAGCTGCCGCCTTATACCAGCCTAGCTGCCTCCTTATACCAGCCTAGCTGCCTCCTTATACCAGCCTAGCTGCCTCCTTATACCAGCCTAGCTGCCTCCTTATACCAGCCTAGCTGCCTCCTTATACCAGCCTAGCTGCCTCCTTATACCAGCCTAGCTGCCTCCTTATACCAGCCTAGCTGCCTCCTTATACCAGCCTAGCTGCCTCCTTATACCAGCCTAGCTGCCTCCTTATACCAGCCTAGCTGCCTCCTTATACCAGCCTAGCTGCCTCCTTATACCAGCCTAGCTGCCTCCTTATACCAGCCTAGCTGCCGCAAACATAAACCATTATTCAACCCATATACATCAATCAAACACTTTTAACACACTCAAATACCTGCTCTTACAAGAATGGTCTCACATTTAAATGTTGTTGTTGGCTTGCGGGTGAAGAACACATCCACATGCAATGCTCTACTAGTCATAATGCTGTTTACACACTGCCAGATACCTTTCCTCTAACCTCTATAACAAATCCACAGTTTCTCCAGGCTGCCTGCTTCCTTGTTAAAACAGAATGGGGGGAGATTAAATGCCAACAAACAGATTTTATGATCAGATAAAGGATGCCTTTTACTGTTGACTGATTTGCGGCCTGCCAGAGTTTGTAAGTGGATGGTTATTGAACAGCACCACTGGTATAACCCCTGTTGAGAAGAGCTTTTCATGGCCCTGTTCTCCTCCCTGCCAAGGTGTGTCCCATTTAAAACACAGCTACCTCTGCAGTAAAACACAGTTTGGGGTTTGTCGACAGACTCGGCAAGCAAGCAACAGAAAGGAGGAATTATTTTGTCGGTTAGCCAGCTTTGAGAACAATATGCTAATGCTAAATGCCAGTTCTTCTTCTCTGCTCAAAAAAGAAAAATATTTGTTTCAGCTCAACAGCTAGTGTGTTGGTATCATCTCATTATCTAACTGTTTTAGTTGACTGTGTCAAGAGACAGAGAGGATATCAAGATTTGAGCAAAGATAGCTTTTATCCCAAGAGACATTGTATTGGTATCAGTGCTCAATATCTAGGCTAACTAGTAGTTGAGTCGTGGCAGGCCCAATGACATAACCCTGTCTACCAAACCATGTGACTAGCATGTTGTACAACAGTGTGAGTGATTTATCTTGGTCCTACAAATATTAGTTCAGCTCAGCCATGTGTTGCTTTAGCTCTGGATATAGCAGTGTGTCACTAGAATGTTTGTTCATGAACGATTTACGGTTGGCTGTGACTTTGTTAATGGCCTATTGTACCAGTTGATGTATTTGTTTTAATAACCTGCTGGAAGGATATTTCCTCTGCAGCAGCGAGAGCGTCATCTTTCTCTTTCAGGGGTGTGCTGTCTAGTGTACAAAGTGGTTACGCTAATTAAAAAAGGAGAGGATGAATCATCTATGGGATTAATAAAAAACAGAAGTAAATTAGTGGAAATTAAGTAAAGACTAGCTAAGTCCCTGCAGTATAGCGTTTAACCCTTTGCACTGTTTGAATGATGAACTGTGAATGAGTTCATGTCTATGGGGAAATATGGAATAGGAATTCTGATTTAAGATATCTAACTGTAGTAGAGATGTTTTAAGGTAATTGTAGGTCTACATATTAGCTTTATAGGAATGTGGGTAGTGTTCGCGTGCCATTTTGACATTAAGAAAGTCCTAGAACAAAACCCAGAGGTAATCCATTGCCTTAATGTAGATATTTTTGATTCAACATCTACTTTTTTAGCTTTGGAAACTGTTTTCCAAAGTGTTACCTTTTTTAGCTTTGGAAACGGTTACCTTTTTTAGCTTTGGAAACTGTTACCTTTTTTAGCTTTGGAAACTGTTACCTTTTTTAGCTTTGGAAACGGTTACCTTTTTTAGCTTTGGAAACTGTTACCTTTTTTAGCTTTGGAAACTGTTTTCCAAAGTGTTACCTTTTTTAGCTTTGGAAACGGTTACCTTTTTTAGCTTTGGAAACGGTTACCTTTTTTAGCTTTGGAAACGGTTACCTTTTTTAGCTTTGGAAACTGTTACCTTTTTTAGCTTTGGAAACGGTTACCTTTTTTAGCTTTGGAAACTGTTACCTTTTTTAGCTTTGGAAACTGTTTTCCAAAGTGTTACCTTTTTTAGCTTTGGAAACGGTTACCTTTTTTAGCTTTGGAAACGGTTACCTTTTTTAGCTTTGGAAACTGTTACCTTTTTTAGCTTTGGAAACGGTTACCTTTTTTAGCTTTGGAAACTGTTACCTTTTTTAGCTTTGGAAACTGTTTTCCAAAGTGTTGCCTTTTTTAGCTTAGCTTTTTTTCATGTTTGGATTTTAGTTAATCGTCCATACGTACTTTTTCTTACGTTCAGACTGCACTCTAAATGTTTCTTTTGAATACCCCCCCTCCCCCTCCTATTCCCCCCTTCCTTAGTAGCCTAATATATGCCTTCATCAACAACCAAAGACACAGTAAATCCTTTTCCATGAGTTAACATTCTCCTTCTTTACTGCCCAGCACAAACAGGCATTCAAAGACCATTCAGAGACATTGGGTTACATCCCAAATGGCACCCTATTCCGTATATAGTGCACTACTTTTGTCCAGAGTCCTATGGGCCCTGGTTAAAAGTAGTGCACTATATAGGGAATAAGGTGCCATTTGTTGTGAAGCCTTAGATGCAGTTGAGTTCAGTGCCAGGAGCTCAATCTCACCACATTCTTCCCTGCAGCCTTTCCCTCAGCTGTGCTCATGCATTAAGAGCATATTTTCAGTAGACACGATAAGCATCACGTTGAGTTCACCAGTTCAGCCCAGGGCTGAGTCCCAAATGGCCCCCTATTCCTGAAACAGTGGATTACCTTTGAGAAGGGCCCATAGCGAAGAGGCGGGGGCCATTTGGAAGCCTCTTAATGCTCTTCAAGCTGAAATTACATTACAGTTCCCTGAACGGGAACATTCAGTTCACTGTCCAAGCTTGTCTTTTTCTGGACCCTTCTCTTCAAGTAATTCTATTTGACAAGTGCTGAAGAGCTTTATGAATACATTGGGGTATCTTTTAAAAACAAGTCGTGTTGTACCAACAGTCTCCATGGGCAACATGGACACTAAACAACACTGGTATTATCTATCTGCCCAGATCAGTGTGTGTGTGTGTGTGTGTGTGTGTGTGTGTGTGTGTGTGTGTGTGTGTGTGTGTGTGTGAACTTCTAGCTCCTCTTCTCCGGGTGTCACCTCCTTCTCATCTCTAATTGGAGGATATCCTGGGTGAGGGAGATCATTGATGTCTTGTGTGATGTTCTGTTGTTTGTCTTTGTGCCTCCTCTCACCCCCCTGCCCCTCCTAACTTCCCTGCCTAGTGAATGAACTCAGTGCACTTTGACCCCTTGGTGACTACTTCTTAGGCATTTGGCCTTTCCCTCCCACCAGGCAGTGCAGCAGCATATTGACCCACCCACTTCCCTCAGGTTGTGGAGTTTACAGCCCCAGAGCAGAGTGCTGGGCCTGGGGAGCAAGTCAGCCACAGTTCCTGGTGTCTGGTTTATTACAATCTGAAGGTCATGACCGGAGCCAAGTCCGCAGCAGCACAAATATTTGTACTGCTTTTCCTATAGACAGTGGCTTAATGTGGCATGAAAATATGTGTAGTGCAGGGTAAACAACTTTGCTATAATGGTATAACCCAGATATTTGTTTTAGTCTGAACGCAGTGAGAATTAAGTGAACATCCTTTCTATGGCCGATAAGGTATACTCCATGGACAAAGAAAGGATATTAAAGGAGCGTCTTCGTTATAATCCATGACTTCTGCTTGTCTGAATACGAGATATGAGATACTCAAGGTGCAGTGAGTGAGCAGTGTATTTCATGCATAACATAAACTATACGGCTACTGAGTCCATGGTTGCATCCCAAATGGCACCCTATTTCCTAGTTAGTGCACTACTTTTGACTAGAGCCCTATGGGTATAGGGAATAGGGTGAAGTTTGGGACACATGCCAATGCAGCTGAATAATAGCCTTGTAATGGTTAATTAGCTGGAAGGGAATGGCCTATATGTTTATATATGAGACATTGTGTTTCCTAAGGCAACATGTGATGCCTCTGTATTTCTGGGGAATGTTCAGATGTCTTTATTCAGGGCCCAGTGTGCATGGGTAACGTAATGTAACGTAATGTAACGTAATGTAACGTAATGTAACGTAATGTAACGTAATGTAACGTAACGTAATGTAACGTAATGTAACGTAATGTAACGTAATGTAATGTAATCACTCACCATTATGGTTTGTTTCCTGAAACTGCGTGTAGGCCTATATCCCTGGGTAATGGATGGGTGTGTGTGTGTGTGTGTGTGTGTGTGTGTGTGTGTGTGTGTGTGTGTGTGTGTGTGTGTGTGTGTGTGTGTGTGTGTGTGTGTGTGTGTGTGTGTGTGTGTGTGTGTGTGTGTGTGTGTGTGTGTGTGTGTGTGTGTGTGTGTGTGTGTGTGTCACTGAGTGTGCCTATGTGATTAGCGGTGGTTAAATGACAATGTTTGATCAATGATGTCATGCGCTGTCCTTGGCTCGTTTGCTTTTGCTCATCACTGCTAACGCCGAAATATCTGGGTAACAAAAATGGATATAATGATGAAATGTGACTTATTATCTTCAAGCTACATCAGTTAGGGGAAGCTAAATGCAAAATATGACAAGTCATTTGTCAACCGCCGCTCATTAACATATTGCCTACAGTAGCACTGTAGGAATCTAAATAAAACAAGCCGGCTGGGAACTGGTTCCATTTCTCTTTAAATCATGAAATCAAAATAACTATTTGTGGAAGCTTTGTAGCGAATAGCTATCCATCTATAGGTTGACCTTGATTTTTCAACAGTCTTGTACTACCGGCAGTGTTAACACTGTTGGTGATATTACTCTGAAATGACTAATGACATGGTGTCAGCGCACACACACAGACACAGACACAGACACACACACACACAGACTCACACACAGACACACACACACACACACACACACACACACACACACACAGACACAGACACACACAGACACACACAGACACACACACACAGACACACACACACAGACACACAGACACAGACCTAGGCGTTGGTGATCTGGTAACACATGTTGTTGTCTGACTGAAAGATTCCCACTCCGTCACACAGCTCATCAAGCCAGGTCCCAGTCCATGTGTCTTTGTGAATGTGTGATGATTGGTTGAGTGAATGTATTATGGGTTGAGAAGATGCTGACCGCTACAACAATAGCAGTGTATCGATATTAATGAAAAGGTAAGAGCATAATCAATGTTTCCTTTTCATATTGAGCTGGGTCCCAGGTGTGGATGGAGGGAGAGGGTGGTGTGTGGGGTCCAGACATATTGCCCTCTATCTCTGAAGTAATGCGTTTCCTTCCTGATGGGGATTTCAACATGATGAACAACAGTTTCCTTCCTGATGGTGATTTCAACATGATGAACAACAGTTTCCTTCCTGATGGGGATTTCAACATGATGAACAACAGTTTCCTTCTTTTAGATGGTGATTTCAACATGATGAACAACAGTTTCCTTCCTTTAGATGGTGATTTCAACATGATGAACAACAGTTTCCTTCCTGATGGGGATTTCAACATGATGAACAACAGTTTCCTTCTTTTAGATGGTTATTTGTATCATGTATCATGGCGCCGGAGAAGATGGCTGACATTTACATGTTCCTAACCAACTGTGTTTTTTGGGGGGGGTTTTTGCAACTTATTTTTGAACTTATTCTGTACATAATGTTGCTGCTACCGTCTCTTATGACAGAAAATAAGAACAGCGATTACTCACCACGAACTGGCAGAATATATTTTTTCCTTTAACGAGTCCGACGTGAAGGACATACTGCTTTCCCGGGAACAGGAGAGAAAGAGGACGGAGGTTGGACTGCCTTCTGAGAATTTGTAGGCGATCGAATAAACTCCCACTTCCGTTCTACTAGCTAACATGCAATCATTGGAAAATAAAATAGACGACCTACGAGGAAGATTAAACATTAAAAACTGTAATATCTTAACGACGACATTATCAACATACAGCTGGCTGGTTATACGCTGTACCGGCAGGATAGAACAGCGGCGTCTGGTAAGACAAGGGGTGGCGGACTATATTTGTAAACAACAGCTGGTGCATGATATCTAAGGAAGCCTCTAGGTTTTGCTTGCCTGAGGTAGAGTATCTCATGATAAGCTGTAGACTACACTATCTACCTAGTGAGTTTTCATCTGTATTTTTCGTAGCTGTCAACATACCACCACAGACTGATGCTGGCACTAAGGCCGCACTCAATGAGCTGTATTCCGCCATAAGCAAACAGGAAAACGCTCATCCAGAGGCGGCGCTTCTAGTGGCCGGGGACTTTAATACAGGGAAACTTAAATCCGTTTTACCTAATTTCTATCAGCATGTTAAATGTGCAACCAGATGGGAAAAAAACTCTAGACGACCTTTACTCTACACAAAAAGACAAAAGCTCTCCCTCGCCCTCCATTTGGCAAATCTGACCATATCCTCCTGATTCCTACTTACAAGCAAAAATTAAAGCAGGAAGCACCAGTGACTCTGAATAAAAAAAGTAGTCAGATGAAGCAAATGGTAAGCTACAGGACTGTTTTGCTAGCACAGACTGGAATATGTTCCGGGATTTTTCCGATGGCATTGAGGAGTACACCACATCAGTCATTGGCTTCATCAATATGTTCATCGATGACGTCATCCCCACAGTGACCGTGCGTACATACTAGAGGTCGACCCGATTAATCGGCATGGCCAATTAATTAGGGACGATTTCAAGTTTTCATAACAATCGGTAATCGGCATTTTTGGACGCCGGTTATGACCGATTACTTTGCATTCCACGAGGAAACTGCGTGGCATGCTTGTGCAGCAAGGAGCCAAGGTAAGTTGCTAGCTAGCATTAAACTTATCTTGTAAAAAACAATCAATCTTCACATAATCACTAGTTAACTACACATAGTTGATGATATTATTAGGTTAACTAGCTTGTCCTGCGTTGCATATAATCAATGCGGTGCCTGTTGATTTATCATCGACTCCCAGCCTAGTTCGCCTAACGGGTGATGATTAAAAAATCGTTGCACGAATGTACCTAACCATAAACATCTTTTGCCTTTCTTAAAATCAATACACAGAAATATTTTTTTTTAAACCTGCATATTTAGTTAAAAGAAATTCATGTTAGCAGGCAATATTAACTAGGGAAATTGTGTCACTTCTCTTTGAGTCAGGGAATATGCAACAGTTTTGGCCGCCTGGCTCGTTGCGAACTAATTTGGAAGGAAACAAGGTGGAACTGTGGAAGGACCACCAGAGGGCAGGCTGGGCTCACGGATAGTAGCCCAATAAGGCATGGGAGACAAGGTAACCAGAGGCAATCAAGCACAGCTGACGGTACTAATGAGATATTCTCCTTCCCCTATAAGAGAGAGTATGGAACCAGCAGAGAGGAGGAAAATACTATCTCTGGAAGATGGCCACCGAGACAGAGGAGCTATCCATGAAGAACCACTAAGACGGTGACAATCCCGTGACTTTTGTTGTAGTTTAAAGATAATCGTATTGTGTTCCTGTTTGATCTGGAGAAGAAGATGTATGTTTTTTTCCTTGGGAGATTTTCATTGATTATGTTGGAGTGTTTGTGGTGACCAAATGCCCTCAATAGAGAACTGTGTTCAATCAAGAAAACCTACTCCTGACTCATTTGTTCCACCTTTACGCTTTAGAGTGACGCCCAATTACTTGGTCCGCTCACATTGGTGGAGAATGTGGGCATTAGGTGGACGAGTGACACAAGGATAAGTGAGTAAATCAAGATTCTTCCAGTAGACCCGGAGGAACCATTCAAGAACGATGGATAACGCCCTACTACAACAGTTGATCACGGCACAGCAGACAACCATAGAACTCCTGCAACAACAGCTGAGTCGGCGAGAAGAACCTAGAGTTAAGCCAAGAGCGGCTGCTCACGCCATCTTACCTCGTCTCTCCAAGGAGGATGATATTGAGGCCTTCCTCATGACCTTCGAAAGGACGGCCACCTTGGAAGAGTGGCCGCCCACAGAATGGGCGAGCGCATTAGCCCCTCTTTTGACCGGGGTGGCACAGGAAGCCTATTTTGACCTGGATTCCCACGAAGCTGCGGACTATGGGCGACTAAAAACCGAGATCCTGTCCCGGTACCAGCTGACTGCCAAAGATATGGCTCAACACTGTTGGTTTGCAGAAATAGCCCCAGCCCCAGAGATTCCAGTTCGAGTCGAAGGACAAGATGTGGTAGCCATTCTCGACTCGGGAAGTATGGTTACGTTAGTAGAGGAGCGGATGGTGACCTCCGCAACACTGTTACCAGACAAAGTAGCCGTATCCTGTATCCATGGAGACACCCACTATTACCCCACTGTGAATCTGCCTATTCTCACTCCAAAAGGAAGGTGTACAGTCAGGGCAGGGAAAGTGCCCCAGCTGAAGGTGCCATTATTGATCGGGAGAGACTGTCCCCTATATAAGGAGCTTCGGCAGATGACGTTATGCACGGGAAGAAGGGGAACAGGAAAGAAGAGAAAATCCAAGCCCGAGGTAGTAGTCCTACAAGGAGACGTAGCCGCGTCCTCTTCCTCTGCAGCAGAGGAAGAAATAGCGACCCAACGTGTACGACATATATTCCAGGAAACCACCGATGAAGACACCTGCGAAGGGTTATACACAACGCAGGAAGGAAGGAGCAACCAGGCGCTAAGGGATATATTTGAAGCTCCATCCGAGGAGAGAACCTGGAAGGGATTCTCCTCGGTCACCCCTGATGGGGATGGGGAACAAACTCCACATCCCTCTACCGAGGTCGACCTGCCCCAGGAATTAAAGGGACAGTTCGGCACCTCGCAGCATAGAGACCCAGACCTAAGGGAGGTCATGAGGAAGGTGAAGGTGATCGACGGGAGGAACGTCGACGGATCAGGTGAGCCCCCTCTTCCTTACTATGCAATCAGGCAGGGTCTCTTATACTGGGTCGTACGACGAAGGGGGAAAACCAGGAATTACTAATGGTGCCTAGACCATACAGGGATACAGTTCTACAGTTAGCCCATTCCCACGTCATAGGAGGACACCTGGCACGAGACAAGACTATTGACAGAATCATGCAAAGATTCTATTGGCCCCGGGTCACCCGGGATGTGGCCAGGTATTGTAGGACGTGTGATCAATGTCAACGTACAGCTCCACGGCCACACCTACGTAACCCTTTGATTCCTCTCCCCATCATAGAGACTCCCTTTGAACGCATAGCTATGGACCTCGTAGGACACCTCCCAAAATCCGCCAGAGGACACGAGTACATCCTAGTGGTCATAGATTACGCTACCAAGTTCCCGGAGGCCATACCCCTGCGTAACATGTCGTCAAAGGGAATTGCCAAGGAATTATTCATCATGTTCTCTCGGGTGGGCCTCCCCAAGATGATCTTAACCGATCAGGGAACCCCGTTCATGTCCCGGTTGATGAAGGACTTGTGTCGGTTATATCAGGTTCAACAGATACGTACAAGCATATTCCACCCTCAAACAGACGGGTTGTGTGAACGCTTGAACAAAATGATTAAAAGCATGTTGAGAAGAGTGGTGTCCCGAGACGGGAAAAACTGGGACATGCTTCTCCCAAACTTAATGTTTGCCCTGCGAGAAGTACCCCAGGCATCCACTGGATTCTCTCCGTTTGAATTGTGCTCGTGATGGTGCTCGTGCCCACGGCCGAACATCGCTTGCTGGCACAGTGGAGGGGGCCCTACGAGGTAATGAAAAGGGTCTCACCGGTCAATTACCTCATCAAGCAACCTGACAGGAGGAAGAAGGTCCAACTCTATCACATAAACCTGTTGAAGACGTACCATGGAAGAGAAAAGGAGGTGGCTTTGATGGCCCTGGAGGGCAAAGGAAAAGAGGAGGCTCTACCACAGGTGCGCCGTGGCCAAACTCTCCTGCCGGAGCAGTCAAGACAGCTAGACAAGCTGATTATGAACTTCGGTCGAATATTCCAGGACAAACAGATGTCCTGTTCCACCATATCCACACTGAACCCGGCAAGAAGGTGCATATCCACCCTTACAGGATTCCTGAGGCTCGCCGAGTTATCGCTAAGAACGAGGTAAGGGAGATGTTGAGGATGGGTGTGATCGAGCCATCGACGAGTGAGTGGTCCAGTCCCATAGTCCTGGTCCCCAAATCCGATGGTAGTATGAGACTCTGCAACAACTTTAGGGGCGTGAATGCCATCTCTACATTCGATGCGTATCCCATGCCCCGCGTGGATGAACTCTTGGAGCGCTTAGGAAAGGCCAAGTTAATCACCACCCTGGATGTGACGAAAGGATATTGGCAAGTGCCGGTGGCTCCGGAGGATCGCCCAAAGACTGCCTTCGCCACACCAGAGGGGCTTTTCCAGTATGTGAGGATGCCCTTCGGACTGCATGGTGCGGCTGCAACTTTCCAACGCCTCATGGATGCCATTCTACAGCCCCATCAAGAGTATGCAGCAGCGTACATAGACGATGTGGTCATCCACAGCGAGGATTGGGATAGTCACCTCCTGCGATTACGGGCAGTGCTCGTGAGTTTGGAAGCCACAGGGCCAATCCAAATAAATGCTGCCTGGGCCTGTCCGAAGCGGAATACCTGGGGTACACCATGGGGAATGGGAAAATACGCCCACAGGCAGAGAAGACCAGGGCAATTCGGGACTGGCCTCGACCCCGGACCAAGCGGGACGTTCGGGCCTTCTTAGGGATAACAGGATATTATCGCCGATTTATCCCGGGATATGCAACCATTGCCAACCCCCTCACAAACCCCATCAAGAAATACTTGCCAAACCAGGTAGAGTGGAAAGACGAGACGGAAGAGTCCTTTCAATTGCTAAAAGATGGCCTGTGTTCGGATCCCGTCCTTCAGGCTCCGGACTTCTCACAAGAATTCATTGTGCAGGTCGACGCCTCGGATACGGGGCTCAGGGCCGTACTAGCTCAGGGTAAAGGCGAAGCAGAGAAACCGATTCTATTCATAAGTAGGAAGCTCAGTGATCGGGAACAGAGATATGCTACCGTAGAGAAAGAGGCCTTAGCCTTTAAGTGGGCCCTCGATTATCTCCGGTACTACCTACTGGGTCGGAGGTTTGCATTAGTTACTGACCATGCGCCCCTCACGTGGATGGCTGGTAAGAGAAACAATAACAACATAATAGCCATTTGTTTTTGTCTTTACAACCGTTCTCTTTCCATGTCATCCAGAGCCGGATCGAGGAACGGGAATGCAGACGCGCTGTCCCGACGCGACCAAGACGGTGCGTCTGGCGAGGGCAGACGCACCGTCTATCCGTGAGCCCAGGGCAGGCTGGGCTCACGGATAGTAGCCCAACAAGGCATGGGAGACAAGGTAACCAGAGGCAATCAAGCACAGCTGACGGTACTAATGAGATATTCTCCTTCCCCTATAAGAGAGAGTATGGAACCAGCAGAGAGGAGGAAAATACTATCTCTGGAAGATGGCCACCGAGACAGAGGAGCTATCCATGAAGAACCACTAAGACGATGACAATCCCGTGACTTTTGTTGTAGTTTAAAGATAATCTTATTGTGTTCCTGTTTGATCTGGAGAAGAAGATGTATGTTTTTTCCTTGGGAGATTTTCATTGATTATGTTGGAGTGTTTGTGGTGACCAAATGCCCTCAATAGAGAACTGTGTTCAATCAAGAAAACCCACTCCTGACTCGTTTGTTCCACCTTTCCGCTTTAGAGTGACGCCCAATTACTTGGTCCGCTCACATAACATTGAAGGTTGTGCAATGTAACAGCAATATTTAGACTTAGGGTTGCCACCTGTTTGATAAAATACGGAACGGTTCCGTATTTTACTGAAAGAATAAACGTTTTGTATTCGAAATGATAGTTTCCGGATTTGACCATATTAATGACCAAAGGCTCGTATTTCTGTGTTTATTATATTATAATTAAGTCTATGATTTGATATTTGATTGAGCAGTCTGACTTAGCGGTGGTAGGCAGCAGCAGGCTCGTAAGCATTCATTCAAACTTTACTGCATTTGCTAGCAGCTCTTAGTAATGCTTGATCACAGCGCTGTTTATGACTTCAAGCCTATCAACTCCTGAGATTAGTCTGGCAATACTAAAGTACCTATTAGAACATCCAATAGTCAAAGGTATATGAAATACAAATGGTATAGAGAGAAATAGTCAACGTGTCATAATTTCTATAATAACTGCAACCTAATATTTCTTTACTGGGAATATTGAAGAACTGGTATTATTGCACCACCAGCTTTCATATGTTCTGAGCAAGGAACTTTAAACGTTAGCTTTTTTACATGGCACATATTGCACTTTTACTTTCTTCTCCAACACTGTGTTTTTGCATTATCTAAACCAAATTGAGCAGGTTTCATTATTTATTTGAGACTAAATGGATTTTATTTATGTATTATATTCAGTTAAAATAAGTGTTCATTGTTCATTCAGTATTGTTGTAATTGTCATTATTTCAAATATATATATATCTATATCGTCCGATTTTAATCGGTATTGGCTTTTTTTGGTCCTCCAATAATCGGTATCGTATCGGCGTTGAAAAATCATAATCGGTCGACCTCTAGTACATACCCCAACCAGAAGCCATGGATTACAGGCAACATCCGCACTGAGCTAAGGACTAGAGCTGCCGCTTTCAAGGAGCGGGACACTAACGCTATGCCCTCTGGCGAACCATCAAACAGGCAAAGCGTCAATACAGGACGAAGATCGAATCGTACTACACTGGCTCTGATGCTCGTCGGATGTAGCAGGGCTTGCAAACCATTACAGACTACAAAGGGAAGCACAACCGAGAGCTGCCCAGTGACACGAGCCTACCAGACGAGCTAAACTACTTCTATGCTCACTTCGAGGCAAATAACACTGAAACATGTATGAGAGCACCAGCTGTTCCGGACGACTGTGTGATCACGCTCTCTGCAGCCGATGTGAGTAAAACCTTTAAACAGGTCAACATTCACAGGGCCAGACGGATTACCAGGACGTGTACTGCGAGCAAGCGCTGAACAACTGGCAAGTGTCTTCACTGACATTTTCAACCTCGCCCTGTCCGAGTCTGTATTGCCAACATGTTTTAAGCAGACCACCATAGTCCCTGTGCCCAAGAACACTAAGCTAACGTGCCTAAATGACTACCGACCCACAGCAATCACATTTGTAGACATGAAGTGCTTTGAAAGGCTAGTCATGGCTCACAACACCATTATCCCAGAAACCCTAGACCCACTCCAATTTGCATACCGCCCTAACAGATCCACAGATGATGCAATCTCTATTGAACTCCACACTGCCCTTTCCTACCTGGACAAAAGGAACACCTATGTGAGAATGCTATTCATTGACTACAGCTCAGCGTTCAACACCATAGTGTCCTCAAGCTCATCAATAAGCTAAGGACCCTGGGACTAAACATCTCCCTCTGCAACTGGATCCTGGACTTCCTGACGTACCTCCCCCAGGTGGTGAGGGTAGGTAGCAACACTTCCGCCACGCTGATCCTCAACACAGGGGCCCCTGAGGGGTGCGTGCTCAGTCCCCTCCTGTACTCCCTGTTCATTCATGACTGCACGGCCAGGCACGACTCCAACACCATCATTAAGTTTGCCCATGACACAACAGTGGTAGGCCTGATCACTGACAACGACGAGGCAGCCTATAGGGAGGAGGTCAGAGACATGGCCGTGTGGTGCCAGGACAACAACCTCTCCCCTCCACGTGATCAAATCAAATATATTTATATAGCCCTTCTTACATCAGCTGATATCTCAAAGTGCTGTACAGAAACCCAGCCTAAAACCCCAAACAGCAAGCAATGCAGGTGTAGAAGCACGGTCAAGCATGATCAAGACAAAGGAGATGATTGAGGCCTACAGGAAAAGGAGGACCGAGCACGCCCCCATTCTCATTGACGGGGCTGTAGTGGAGGAGGTTGAGAGCTTCAAGTTCCGTGGTGTCCACATCACCAACAAAATATCATGGTTCAAACACACCAAGACAGTCGTGAAGAGGGCACGACAAAACCTTTTCCCCCTCGGGAGATTGAAAAGATTTCAACATGAAATTTCCTTCCCCTTTCAACTGTGATTTCAACATGATGAACAACTTGCAATTAAGCATGGCTTGATGATCCAGTGATGAATGTGTCCTGCGGTCGCTGTGAATGAGTCGGGACTGGGACTGGCTGGGACTGAGATTAGCTGGGGCTGGGACTGTCTGGGACTGAGACTGTCTGAGACCGGCTGGGACTGAGACCGGCTGAGACTGCCTGGGACTGAGACTGCCTGAGACTGCCTGGGACTGAGACTGCCTGGGACTGGGACCACCCTTTAACATGCTCTCATCATGGCCACCACACACACACACACACACACACACACATGTGCATGCAGGCAGGCACACTCGCACGCACGCAGGCAGGCATTCTCTCTCTCTCTCGCTCTCTCGCTCTCTCGCTCTCTCGCTCTCTCTCGCTCTCTCTCGCTCTCTCTCGCTCTCTCTCGCTCTCTCTCGCTCTCTCTCGCTCGCTCTCTCTCTCTTTCTCTCTCTCTCTCGCTCTCTCTCGCTCTCTCTCGCTCTCTCTCGCTCTCTCTCGCTCTCTCTCTCTCTCTCTCTCTCTCTCTCTCTCTCTCTCTCTCTCTCTCTCTCTCTCTCTCTCTCTCTCTCTCTCTCTCTCTCTCTCTCAGGGAAGATGGAGAGGACCATTTGTAATTCAGAAACCTTTTTGACAGCACAGTCTTTAATCAGGTGCCTTACTTCCTTTGTGGAGTTCTGTCATACACACACACGTCAGTTAAGAAGTAGAGGGAGGTCTGTGAAATACTCAGTGTTGGTGTCTTGCTTTGTGTTATATCACCCTGCTGCTTTTTCATTTCATTTCATTTTTCTGGAGGGACAGAACTAAGTAAATTGTTCCCTGTTTGAGAGAGAAGGCCCTGGGTTAAAAGGAAGGGGAGGGTGGTGTTGGAGTGTGCTGTAGTAGAGACTGGCATCTTGTCTATTGCCTGTTAATCTACACACTTTTCTTTTAATGAGAAATAACTGTTGTGTTAATGATTTAATTCGATTGATCAGCTGAACAGAGAATGCAGTATATGTAGTCAACTAGTTTTACAATGATCGTGAACTAAATTGTGTCTGCATCCAGCAGTCTGTCTCAGGCCGGTCACCTTAGCAGATTACAGCAGGTTATGTTGACTCGTCGGCTGTGGCAGGTTGATGGTTGGCCATATAAAGTATAGCATCTCTCTAAAAAGGTATTAATTTCCATTTTGAGTGAGTGAGAAGTCTCCCGTAATGAGATCGAACGACTAGATCAATGTGTTACATTTTTAGTATTGACAACACTACTACAGCTTTTTTACCTGTATATAGAGAGGGGAAAAAACTATTTAAAGAAAACAGTAGCACAAAACAAAACACGAATTAGCCCACATCTTTCCCCACTACTTCCAGTACTTTCAATATCTACAAAAGGGTTGATCTGTTCCATGTATGTTGGCTGCAGAAGCTTCTGGTATGCATTAATATAACTATTTGCTTGAATGCTAATGGCAGGCCTCTCTCCCTCCCATACAGCCTAAACTATGAATGCAGTTTTCTCCCACTTTGCCAGTCCTGTTTAGCGGTGAAAGCTTTTGATTTGGACAATCCTCCAGAGTCTTCTTCAACTGACTGAGACTCACTCGTTCTGCAGAGCGCAAGGCCACTATCATTTTCCTCTTGTTCTCCCTTTCTGTTGTACACACACACATACACACACACACACATCCAGAGAGGTGTGTAGTGGCAACAACATTCACAGGGTTTTTCATTCCTCCTGGCTACCCTTGCCTCCCCTCTCTCTCTCTCTCTCTGTCTCTCTCTCTGTCTCTCTCTTACACCCACTTTCTCTCTCCCTCCCCCTCCCCCTCTCTCACTGAGCTCCCCTCCTCTCTTTTTCTCTCCCTCCATCTCACTGCTCTCCACCTCTCAATTTCAATTTAAGGGGCTTTATTGAAATGGGAAACATATGTTTACATTGCCAAAGCAAGTGAAATAGATAATATACAAAAGTGAAATAAACAATGAAACATTAACAGTAAACATTACACTTACAAAAGTTCCAAAAGAATAAAGACTTTTCAAATGTCATATTATGTCTATATACAGTGTTGTAATAATGTACAAAAAGGAAAATAAATATACATAAATATAGGTTGTATTTACAATGGTGTTTGTTCTTCACAGGTTGCCCCTTTTCTTGTGGCAATAGGTCACAAGTGATTGCACACTGTGGTATTTCACCCAGTAGATATGGTAGTTTATCAACATTTGATTTGTTTTCAGAGGAATATGTATCTCTAATATGGTGATACATTTGGCAGGAGGTTAGGAAGTGCAGCTCAGTTTCCACCTCATTTTGTGGGCAGTGTGCACTCTTGAGAGCCAGGTCTACCTACGGTGGCCTTTCTCTATCCCTCTGTCTCTTCCCCTCCACCCTCTCTCTCTCTCTCTCTCTCTCTCTCTCTCTCTCTCTCTCTCTCTCTCTCTCTCTCTCTCCACCTCCTCTCCCTCCAACTTTCATAAGCTCAGTAAAGCATGGCCTTCAATTCCCTTGTTCTAGTGTTTTCACTTAAGATCAGGAGTGATGAGCAAAAGGGTTCTGCCTCAATCCTTGAGCAAAGGCCCGGCGTGACAGGGAGTATAATTTATTTGTCATCTTTGATGTAATAAGCTGTAGGTACAGACTGGAGGGAGCGTGATTTATTGGTCTGTCGAGCGCCAGTAGCAATCCAGCCGCTGGGGCGTAGAGGATGAATACCGCCCTGTCACTCCTGTCCATCCGTCTCCCTCCGCCTGCCATCTCACCGCCCACTGCACAACACGGACCCATTTCATGCCAGAATACAGAAACAGTCTTTCACTACTCTAAGGCCGTCTTTCATATTTGCTTTTCACAGGACATGAAATTTGAATTTATTTAGGGTGCTCATCCCTCCTCTCTCTTCTCCATTCCTTTTTTGTGGAGGTTGTTTTCGTTTTCACACTCCACAGGTTTTTTCCAGACGTGTAGTCTTGAACAGTTGACAAAATCCTTATCTGTGTCACGTTCCTGACCTATTTCTGTTAGTTTATGTGTGTTAGTTGGTCAGGACGTGAGGTTGGGTGGGCATTCTATGTTTTCTGTTTCTGTGTTGGTTTTTGGGTTGCCTGGTATGGCTCTTAATTAGAGGCAGGTGTTTGGCGTTCCTCTAATTAAGAGTCATATTTAGGTAGGCGTTGTCACAGTGTTCGTTGTGGGTGATTGTCTTCCGTGTCTGTGTCTGTACACCACGCGGGACTGTTTACGGTTTGTTCGTTTTGTGTAGCCTATGTTTCCTATTCGTGCGTTCTTCTTGTTTTATGTAAGTTCGTCGTCTAGGTTTGTCTACACCGTTTATTGTTTTGTTAGTTTAGTCAAGTTCGTGTTTTCGTTAATAAAGTATGTCATTTCACTACGCTGCGCCTTGGTTCCCTCAATACTCCTCCTCTTCAGATGAAGAGGAGGAGGACTGCCGTTACAGAATCACCCACCATACCAGAGCCAAGCAGCGGAGTCAACGGAGTAAGGGACAGGAAAAGAAGGAGCAATGGACATGGGACGATATATTGGACGGAAAGGGTTGCTACACTTGGGAGGAGATCCTGGCTGGTAGGGATCGCCTCCCATGGGAACAGCTGGAGGCACTGAGAAGAGCAGAGGCTACCGGAGAGAGGAACCGGAGCTATGAGGGAACGCGTCTGGCACGGAAGCCCAAAAAGCCCGTAAGTAATTCCCAAAAATTTCTTGGGGGGGGGCTAGAAGGTAGTGGGCCAAGGGCAGGTAGGAGACCTGCGCCCACTTCCCAGGCTTACCGTGGAGAGCGGGAGTACGGGCAGGCGCCGTGTTACGCAGTAGAGCGCACGGTGTCTCCTGTACGAGTGCATAGCCCAGTGCGGGTTATTCCACCTCCCCGCACTGGGAGGGCTAGATTGGGTATTGAGCCAGGTGTCATGAGGCCGGCTCAACGCGTCTGGTCTCCAGTGCGTCTCCTCGGGCCGGCATACATGGCACCTGCCTTACGCATGGTTTCCCCGGTTCGCCTACATAGCCCGGTGCGGGTTATTCCACCTCCCCGCACTGGTCGGGCAACCGGGAGTATTCAACCAGGTAAGGTTGGGCAGGCTCAATGCTCAAGAGTGCCAGTACGCCTCCACGGTCCGGTATTTCCGGCGCCACCTCCCCGCCCCAGCCTAGTACCTACAGTGCCTACACTACGCACTAGGCTACCAGTGCGTCTCCTGAGCCCTGTTCCTCCTCTACGCACTCTCCCTGTAGTGCGTGTATCCAGTTCGGTGCCTCCAGTTCCGGCACCACGCACTAAGCCTCCTGTGCGTCTCCAGAGCCCTGTACACACTGTTTCTTCTCCCCCTACTAATCCTGATGTGCTTGCCCTCAGCCCGGTGTCACCAGTGCCGGTACCACGCACCAGGTATAGAGTGGGCTTTGAGAGTCCAGTGTGCCCTGTCCCTGCTCCCCGCACTAGTAGGAAGGTGCTTATCCTTAGCCCGGTGCCTCCAGTTCCGGCACCACGCACCAGGTCTACAGTGCGCCGTATCCGGCCAGAGCCATCCGTCTCACCAGCGCCATCTGAGCCATCCGTCTCCCCAGCGCCATCTGAGCCATCCGTCTCCCCAGCGCCGTCTGAGCCATCCGTCTGCAATGAGCCTGCAAAGCCGCCCGTCTGCCATGAGCCTGCTAAGCCGCCCGTCTGCCATGAGCCTACAGAGCCGTCTGCCAGACAGGAGCCGCGAGAGCCGTCAGCCAGCCATGAGCGTCGAGAGCCGTCAGCCAGCCATGAGCGTCGAGAGCCGTCAGCCAGCCATGAGCGTCGAGAGCCGTCAGCCAGCCATGAGCGTCGAGAGCCGTCAGCCAGCCATGAGCGTCGAGAGCCGTCAGCCTGCCATGAGCGTCGAGAGCCGTCAGCCTGCCATGAGCGTCGAGAGCCGTCAGCCTGCCATGAGCGTCGAGAGCCGTCAGCCTGCCATGAGCGTCGAGAGCCGTCAGCCTGCCATGAGCGTCGAGAGCCGTCAGCCTGCCATGAGCGTCGAGAGCCGTCAGCCTGCCATGAGCGTCGAGAGCCGTCAGCCTGCCATGAGCGTCGAGAGCCGTCAGCCAGCCATGAGCGTCGAGAGCCGTCAGCCAGCCATGAGCGTCGAGAGCCGTCAGCCAGCCATGAGCGTCGAGAGCCGTCAGCCAGCCATGAGCGTCGAGAGCCGTCAGCCAGCCATGAGCGTCGAGAGCCGTCAGCCAGCCATGAGCGTCGAGAGCCGTCAGCCTGCCATGAGCGTCCAGATTCGTCAGTCAGCCATGAGCTGCCCTTCAGCCAGAAAAGGCTATATACCCAGAACTGCCCCTCAGTCCAGAGCTGTCTCTCTGTCCGGAGCTGCCTTTCAGTCCGGAGTTGCCCCTCTATCATGATCTCCCTCTCTATCTTGATCTACCTCTTTATTCTTATCTATCCCTCTGTCTGGTGCTATCCCTCTGTCTTGATCAATCTCTCTGTCCCGGTGCTGTCCCTATATGTGATGTTACTAAGAAGATTTTGTGGGGGTAAAAGGAGGGTGGACATTCTTAGGGGGAGATGGAGGCTAGGATGGATTATGGTGGGGTGGGGACCTCGCCCGGAGCCTGAGCCACCACCGTGGTTAGATGCCCACCCAGACCCTCCCCTAGACTTTGTGCTGGTGCGCCCGGAGTTCGCACCTTATGGGGGGGGTTATGTCACGTTCCTGACCTATTTCTGTTAGTTTATGTGTGTTAGTTGGTCAGGACGTGAGGTTGGGTGGGCATTCTATGTTTTCTGTTTCTGTGTTGGTTTTTGGGTTGCCTGGTATGGCTCTTAATTAGAGGCAGGTGTTTGGCGTTCCTCTAATTAAGAGTCATATTTAGGTAGGCGTTGTCACAGTGTTCGTTGTGGGTGATTGTCTTCCGTGTCTGTGTCTGTACACCACGCGGGACTGTTTACGGTTTGTTCGTTTTGTGTAGCCTATGTTTCCTATTCGTGCGTTCTTCTTGTTTTATGTAAGTTCGTCGTCTAGGTTTGTCTACACCGTTTATTGTTTTGTTAGTTTAGTCAAGTTCGTGTTTTCGTTAATAAAGTATGTCATTTCACTACGCTGCGCCTTGGTTCCCTCAATACTCCTCCTCTTCAGATGAAGAGGAGGAGGACTGCCGTTACAATCTGACATGATTTCTTATCTCTTTTGTTATTTTCTTTTTCTGGGGTTATTGTTATATTACATCTATTGTTTTTAAATGCGAGTTTATTAGGAAAACACCCACGTTACATTGTCAATTACAATATCTTATTTACAATGTAATTATCTCAACTTTCAAATAGATTCTGCTCATTCTAGAATGAGAATGGAGCCGGGTGTAACTTGTCTGTGAAGTTCCACAATGTTTTCAGCACCCTTATTCCCATAACATTAGTGTCAGTCTAAATCCAACATTGAACCATGAAATTAGTGATGAAATATCAAATCCCCTCTCCCCCTCCATCCTACCCCCACGTATAGAAGATACAAGATCGACTCTCTTCCTTTCAGACAAGAATTTAATATTTGGTCCCTAAACCAATCAGATACGGTTAGCAGCTCAATGTAATCCAATCTTATTCAATCATAAATGTCCCCCTTGTGATGCTGTAGCCCAGACCTGATAAATAAACTGGTTGAAATCAAGATGCTGAAAAACACACCCCTTAATAGATTGTTTTGGCTGCTGTGAACAGCTTGTCCCTCTCTCTGCCTGTGATCTGCTGTTCCACTCTCCCAGACCTAACTGGCTGGACCATGCAGAGAGAGATTGGCTAAAGTGGAGCTGACTTTGTAAATAGGCCTCTCATTTATTAGTGTTCTTTGTCTGCACACAGTGAGAGAGTTCCCACAGAGGCATCATCAAGTTACTTGTCCACATCACAATAAGAGAATGATGGAGGGATGGCAATTTTGTGTGTGTGTGTGTGTGTGTGTGTGTGTGTGTGTGTGTGTGTGTGTGTGTGTGTGTGTGTGTGTGTGTGTGTGTGTGTGTGTGTGTGTGTGTGTGTGTGTGTGTGTGTGTGTGTGTGTGTGTGATCACTAATGTTTCCCTTGTTTATTTCCCTTTTGTTTATTGTTTATTCCATTTGCTTTGGCATTGTAAACATATGTTTCCCATGCAGAGAGAGAGAAGTTAGCTGGGGTCTGTGTCGGCGGTAGCTGGGTGTTTGATGGCTTCTTTTCTCACTGTAATCAGGGAATAATATTAATCATATTACACCCTGCCGCTCTGCTCACGGCCCAGACGCCCTGCAGCTCTGCTCACGGCCCAGACGCCCTGCAGCTCTGCTCACGGCCCAGACGCTCTGCTCACGGCCCAGACGCCCTGCCGCTCTGCTCACGGCCCAGACGCTCTGCTCACGGCCCAGACGCCCTGCCGCTCTGCTCACGCCCAGACGCCCTGCCGCTCTGCTCACGGCCCAGACGCCCTGCCGCTCTGCTCACGGCCCAGACGACCTGCCGCTCTGCTCACGGCCCAGACGCCCTGCCGCTCTGCTCACGCCCAGACGCACTGCCGCTCTGCTCACGGCCCAGACGCCCTACCGCTCTGCTCACGGCCCAGACGCCCTGCCGCTCTGCTCACGCCCAGACGCCCTGCCGCTCTGCTCACACCCCAGACGCCCTGCCGCTCTGCTCACGGCCCAGACGCCCTGCAGCTCTGCTCACGGCCCATACGCCCTGCAGCTCTGCTCACGGCTCATACGCCCTGCAGCTCTGCTCACGGCCCAGACGCCCTGCAGCTCTGCTCACGGCCAAGACGCCCTGCAGCTCTGCTCACAGCCAAGACACCCTGCAGCTCTGCTCAAAGCCAAGACACCCTGCAGCTCTGCTCAAATCCAAGACACCCTGCCTGACACTGCTGCACGACCATCTCAGGACACTTATAATTACACAGCGTATTCCCTTAGTATTTTTCTTCTTCCTTAAAACACAAGTGTTAATAACGATAACATTGTCTCGAATATAATTTGTTAGTTCACAGATCTATCAATCAAAATGTTTCTTTCCCTGTGCATTTTCTTTTTGTGCGTGTGTGCATTTATGTGTGCGCTGGGGTGTGCAAGTGACTACATGTGTACTCGTCCGTTCATGTGTGTGTGGGCTAAAGAGTTATTTATAAATGGCCGTTTCTTGACCATCATTACTAACAGCATGGT
This sequence comes from Salvelinus alpinus, assembly GCF_045679555.1. Lineage (NCBI taxonomy): Eukaryota > Metazoa > Chordata > Actinopteri > Salmoniformes > Salmonidae > Salvelinus > Salvelinus alpinus. The sequence goes on from NC_092117.1 coordinate 28,069,238, forward strand.
TAATAGTGAACATTAGTTACAGGGCCAGGGATGTGGACACCTCACACACAACCAGTAAACTGAGAATAATAATTTGGGTTTAGAGTCCTTCCCTGACAGCAGTCATCTGTAACATGCTGCTACTGTAGTGGTCAGCCCATTAATAACACTTTAATACCTTCTAATTAGACATGTCTGATTGGAAAGGGTTCTAGAATGAGAGAGATGGAGAGCGCTTTGGTTGGGTGCTTATGTAGCGACTAAGGGGGTTCATTGGGATTGAACCAGCAACCATGTAGTTACAAGGCAAGCTACCGCAGGCAGAAGACCTCTTGGCAGAAGACATACTGTCACCTACAGGGAAGAAACACTTATTTGAAGCATATCCTATCAGAGGATACATTTTGTGTTCTTGGTAACATGTGAAACGTCTTTATTTGCTGTATTTTATAGTGTGCTTTTCACTAGGTCTCCAATCACTTATACATTGTTTGGTGGTAAGTCATGGTTTTCACCCCATTCATTAGCGATGTGTATCTCCCAGCTGTACCTTCCCTTCTTCCTCAACACAGTATCTCTGTTCTATTCCAGTAGCATCGACTTTCAAAGCCATTATGCACCTAAAGGCAGTAAGGCTAAATTCTTCTGATACCTCAATGTAAATGTTTCCATAATATTTGTTTGATCAACTGTTCTTGTTGTATCTGCTTTGTCGTAACACTACCTTTGTCGTAACACTACCTTTGTCGTAACACTACCTTTGTCGTAACACTACCTTTGAAGTAACACTACCTTTGTCGTAACACTACCTTTGTCGTAACACTACCTTTGTCGTAACACTACCTTTGTCGTAACACTACCTTTGAAGTAACACTACCTTTGTCGTAACACTACCTTTGTCGTAACACTACCTTTGTCGTAACACTACCTTTGAAGTAACACTACCTTTGTCGTAACACTACCTTTGTCGTAACACTACCTTTGAAGTAACACTACCTTTGTCGTAACACTACCTTTGTCGTAACACTACCTTTGTCGTAACACTACCTTTGAAGTAACACTACCTTTGTCGTAACACTACCTTTGAAGTAACACTACCTTTGTCGTAACACTACCTTTGTCGTAACACTACCTTTGAAGTAACACTACCTTTGAAGTAACACTACCTTTGAAGTAACACTACCTTTGTCGTAACACTACCTTTGTCGTAACACTACCTTTGTCGTAACACTACCTTTGTCGTAACACTACCTTTGTCGTAACACTACCTTTGTCGTAACACTACCTTTGTCGTAACACTACCTTTGAAGTAACACTACCTTTGAAGTAACACTACCTTTGTCGTAACACTACCTTTGTCGTAACACTACCTTTGAAGTAACACTACCTTTGTCGTAACACTACCTTTGAAGTAACACTACCTTTGTCGTAACACTACCTTTGTCGTAACACTACCTTTGAAGTAACACTACCTTTGAAGTAACACTACCTTTGTCGTAACACTACCTTTGTCGTAACACTACCTTTGAAGTAACACTACCTTTGTCGTAACACTACCTTTGTCGTAACACTACCTTTGAAGTAACACTACCTTTGTCGTAACACTACCTTTGTCGTAACACTACCTTTGTCGTAACACTACCTTTGTCGTAACACTACCTTTGTCGTAACACTACCTTTGTCGTAACACTACCTTTGTCGTAACACTACCTTTGTCCTAACACTACCTTTGAAGTAACAGCGACTTAAGGTTGCTAATTTCTCTCTCTTTGTTCTATTAGCTTGGCTACGATACAGCTTTCATCAGGCATAGCAACCTGTTCACCAATAATAGGAGTAGATAGTGTTTAACACTCGTACTCGACCCCCCCCCCCCCATTATTGTCTCACCTAGCTATCTTAAGTTGAATGCACTAACTGTAAGTCTCTGGATAACAGCGTCTGCTAAAAAATTTAAATGACAGCCTTACAGACTGTGTAAATACTGTGTTGAATCTGTATTCCAAAGGAGTGAATGTTAGCCAAGTTAGGTGTTAGCTGGCTATTAGCTGGATGTTAGCAGAGTTAGGTGTTAGCTGGCTATTAGCTGGATGTTAGCAGAGTTAGGTGTTAGCTGGCTGTTAGCTGGATGTTAGCAGAGTTAGGTGTTAGCTGGCTGTTAGCTGGATGTTAGCAGAGTTAGGTGTTAGCTGGCTATTAGCTGGATGTTAGCAGAGTTAGGTGTTAGCTGGCTGTTAGCTGGATGTTAGCAGAGTTAGGTGTTAGCTGGCTATTAGCTGGATGTTAGCAGAGTTAGGTGTTAGCTGGCTGTTAGCTGGATGTTAGCAGAGTTAGGTGTTAGCTGGCTGTTAGCTGGATGTTAGCAGAGTTAGGTGTTAGCTGGCTGTTAGCTGGATGTTAGCAGAGTTAGGTGTTAGCTGGCTGTTAGCTGGATGTTAGCAGAGTTAGGTGTTAGCTGGCTGTTAGCTGGATGTTAGCTGGCTGTTAGCTGGATGTTAGCAGAGTTATGTGTTACCTGGCTGTTAGCTGGATGTTAGCAGAGTTAGGTGTTAGCTGGCTGTTAGCTGAGTTATCTGTTAGCTGGCTGTTAGCAGAGTTAGGTATTAACTGGCTGTTAGCAGAGTTAGGTATTAGCTGGCTGTTAGCCGAGTTCAAATCAAAAGTTATTTGTCACATACACATGGTTAGCAGATGTTAATGCGAGTGTAGGGAAATGCTTGTGCTTCTAGTTCCGACAATGCAGTAATAACCAACGAGTAATCTAACCTAACAATTCCACAACTACTGCCTTATACACACAAGTGTAAAGGGATAAAGAATATGTACATAAAGATATATGAATGAGTGATGGTATAGAACGGCATAGGCAAGATGCAGTAGATGGTATCGAGTACAGTATATACATATGAGATGAGTAATGTAGGGTATGTAAACATAAAAGTGGCATAGTTTAAAGTGGCTAGTGATACATGTATTACATAAAGATGGCAAGATGCAGTAGATGATATAGAGTACAGTATATACATATACATTATATTAAGTGGCATTGTTTAAAGTGGCTAGTGATACATTTTTGATCAATTTCCATCAATTTCCATTATTAAAGTGAGCTGGAGTTGAGTCAGTATGTTGGCAGCAGCCACTCAATGTTAGTGGTGGCTGTTTAACAGTCTGATGGCCTTGAGATAGAAGCTGTTTTTCAGTCTCTCGGTCCCTGCTCTGATGCACCTGTACTGACCTCGCCTTCTGGATGATAGCAGGGTGAACAGGCAGTGGCTCAGGTGGTTGTTGTCCTTGATTATCTTTATGGCCTTCCTGTGACATTGGGTGGTGTAGGTGTCCTGGAGAGCAGATAGTTTGCCCCCAGTGATGCGTTGTGCAGACCTCACTACCCTCTGGAGAGCCTTACGGTTGTGGGCGGAGCAGTTTCCGTACCAGGCGGTGATACAGCCCGACAGGATGCTCTCGATTGTGCATCTGTAGAAGTTTGTGAGTGCTTTTGGTGAATTTCTTCAGCCTCCTGAGGTTGAAGAGGCGCTGCTGCGCCTTCTTCACAAAGCTGTCTGTGTGGGTGGACCAATTCAGTTTGTCCGTGATGAGTTAGCTGTTAGCTGGATGTTAGCCGAGTTAGCTGTTAGCTGGATGTTAGGCGAGTTAGCTGTTAGCTGGATGTTAGCCGAGTTAGCTGTTAGCTGGGTGTTAGCCGAGTTAGCTGTTAGCTGGATGTTAGCCGAGTTAGGACAGCCGTGTTCTAGATTTAAGATGGCAATCTTAGCAGGTGTATGAGACACTTGGTGATAGTTGTACTGTAGTTTGGTTCAGATAAACATAATTGTTTTCTCAACAGACTCTGAAATTATTATCTTCAGTTTTGTAAATACCAGTCGTTTGGATTGGGCCATACATACTGTACTGTACACCGCTCTCTTGATAACTCACTGCTGGTTCGGTTCGTCAAAAATCTGTACATTTTTAGGTTAGTTTGAACTATCAAAAAATATTGAATGAGTTGGACTGTGGGTTTAGCTGAATGATCTGTGAGAGACTCCTATAGGCCTACCGGGTCTGAAACACTAAACAAAAATATAAATGCAACATGTTAAGTGTTGGTTTCACTAGCTGAAATAAAAGATTCCCAAAATGTTCCATACGCACAAAAAGCTTATTTTTCTCAAATTTTGTGCACAAATTTGTTTACATCCCTGTTAGTGAGCATTTCTCCTTTGCCAAGATAATCAATCCACCTGACAGGTGTGGCATATCAAGAAGCTGATTAAACAGCATGATCATTAAACAGGTGCACCTTGTGCTGGGGACAATAAAAGGCCACTCTAATGTGCAGTTTTGTCACACAACACAATGCCACAGATGTCTCAAGTTTTGAGGGAGCGTGCAATTAGAAAGCTGATTGCAGGAATGTCCACCAGAGCTGTTTCCAGAGATTGAGTGTTCATTTCGATACCATAAACCGCCTCCAATGTTGTTTTAGAGAATTTGGCGGTACGTTCAACCGGCCTTACAACCGTAGACCGCGTGTATGGCGTCATGTGGGCGAGCTGTTTGCTGATGTCAATGTTGTGAATAGAGTGCCCCATGGTGGCAGTGGGGTTATGGTATGATCAGGCTTAAGCTACAGACAACGAATAGAATTGCATTTTATCGATGGCAATTTGAATGCATAGAGATACCATGACGAAGTCCTGAGGCCCTTCATCGTGCCATTCATCCACCGAAATCACCTCATGTTTCAGCATGAAAATTCACGGCTCCATGTCGCAAGGATCTGTACACAATTCCTGGAAGCTGAAAAGGTCCCAGTTCTTCCATGGCCTGCATACTCACCAGACATGTCACCTATTGAGCATGTTTGGGATGCTCTGGATCGACGTGTACGACAGTGTGTTCCAGTTCCCGCCAATATCCAGTAACTTCACACAACCATTGAAGAGCAGTGGGACAACATTCCGTAGACCACAATCAATGGCCTGTGCAAAGGAGATGTGTTGTGCTGCATGATGCAAATGGTGGTCACACCAGAAACTGATTGGTTTTCTGATCCACGCCCCTACTTTTTTAAAAGTATCTGTGACCAACAGATGTATGTCTCTATTCCCAGTCATGTTAAATCCATAAATTATGGCCTAATGAATTTATTTCAATTAACTGATTTATATGAACTGTAACTCAGTAAAATCTTTGTTGCATTTCTGTTTTTGTTCAGTATAATAATAGTTAAATATATGCCATTAAGCAGACCATTTATCCAAAACATCTTACGTTCTCATAAGGGAATCAAATCCACAATCCATGTGTTGCCAGCACCATGCTCTACCAACTGAGACACAAGGGACAAAAAGCCTTTGGTCTCTCCCTTTAAACCAAGGATGACTTGAGGCTGATCCGACCTTCATTAGTGAGACATTGTCTCCTTGTGATTTCTATTGATGTGTCGGGGGAAAAGACAAATTGAGCCGCCACCTGACCAGGGTCCCAATCGTTTCTGAAAAACACAAACATCTTTGTCTCGCTTTCTCTCTCTCTTTCTCTCTCCTTCTTCACTCTTTCTCCTTGCATCTCCTCCAGTATCTCTGTTTTGGTTTCTCCTTTCTTACCTACCCCCCCATCCCTCTACAAGTCTCTTCTTGTATTTGTTTGTCTGTCTGTGTGAGGATAGGTGAGGTTCGTGCTCTAGGGGAGAGGAGAGCAACATTAGTGTTTCTGCTTGCCTGTGCAATAGAAGGCGACGGGCGTCAGGGCCTCTGTCAGGCCTGCTCTCCTCTCCTTCCATCCTCCTCCTCTGTGATTGCCGTGGCAGGCAGAGGGGGGAAGACGGGCGGGGATTGAGTGGGGCTCGGCTCTGACAAAGTGCAGGGATTGATGGATGGACAGAGGCAGGAAGTGGATGAGAGGATGGATGAGAGCAGAGGGTGGAGTTTAACACTGGCAAACACAGAGAGACGGAGAGGAATGACCTGCTCGGCTATGCAGCCACTCACAGCCCCACAGCAATTTAGCCTGCTGCAGCTACGCTAACACTAATCTAGTGCCAGAGGACTCTAGTCACAGCTTTTGTAGCAGACTATAGACTGGGGCTGTGGTGAGGTGGCAAACACAAGACACACATACCACGTTAACGTAGACTCAAAACCCCCAACAGTAGTAGCGCCGTATGTCTTGTGTTTGAATACATTTTTGGCATATTTTTGCTTCTAAGGTTAAATATGATCTGTATAAATAAGAAAAAAACAGTACTTTTTTTGTGTAGGATACATGTAGCTGTAGCTGTAGTGAGTGGTGTGTAGTGTGATTTATAGTGTACTGTGTGTGAACTGTAGGATGCTTCAGAAATACCCTCTGCATACCTAAGCACCCCTGATGGAGGAAGAGAGAAGAGGAGAGGAGAAAGGTCCATTAACCTTGTCCTGACCAAACACTTCCTGTGTGTGTGTGTGTGTGTGTGTGTGTGTGTGTGTGTGTGTGTGTGTGTGTGTGTGTGTGTGTGTGTGTGTGTGTGTGTGTGTGTGTGTGTGTGTGTGTGTGTGTGTGTGTGTGTGTGTGTGTGTGTGTGTGTGTGTGTGTGTGTGTGTGTGTGTGTGTGCGTATTCTCATTAGGTCCCTCTCTGCTCTGCATCACGTGGCGGTGGAGAGCCCAGCTCAGATTAAGACTAATGCCAGCGGCCTCATGAACTGAGATTAGAATCACACTCATTACTCAGGCCCTGGTGACGGAAGCAATTTAGAGCCCCCGTTTCTACACTACAAGAGGCAGGGCAAGCCCCCTTGTCACAGGAGGGGAGGCGGAACACACACACACACACACTAGTCCCTCATCATGTCCTCCAAGGACAGCTGAAGGCCTGCAGATCCTTAGTGACTTCATTGACTGAATCTCTCATCTGGCTTCTAATGTATTTAACCCTGGAGGAGACCAGGCAAGGTACCCCCCACTACTACACACTGCTCCAATAGGAAGGAATACAATTACAAGGACTTGGTTTGCGTCCCAAATGGCACCCTATTTGTAATGTAGTGCACTACTTTCAATGAGGGCCCATAGGGCTCTGTTTAAAAGTAGTGCATTATGTAGGGAATAGGATGTCATTTGCGACTCCTGTAGAATGAACAGTATTTACAATGCGTCCCTTCTGAGGAGCTGTTGGACTGTTGTTTCTCACCTCTAGATTTGAGATGATGTTGAAAGACAGAGAGGAGAGAGAAAAAGCCCACGTTGACTCCACTGCAGCCCTCTGTAAAGATTAGACGGTCAATACATGTCAGCTGTGTGACACTGGCCCTTATTTACAGAGGGAGAGAGGTGTGTGTGTCTCGCTTTTTCCTTTCTCAGCAGCATTGATTTACAGAGGTGTGTGTTTGTGACTCCTTCTCCCACACCCCAGTGACAGTGGTCCAGGAGAATGCCAGTCAGAGCCATGATGGTCAGGGCCGCCCGCCTGTCACTCACTAATGACTGATTGGCCCATCAATTAGCACCTGTCACCATGGCAACTCTCCTTGTAATGAGGGAGCAGGGCTGAGGTGGTTGGGGCCGGGTGAAAGAACTAACCGAATGTTCCTTTGTTTCCTGAAAGCTGGATAGGATCACATTTTAAGTTGTTTGTAGTGGAATAAGTGTGTTTGATATAAATAAATATATCAATTGATTGATATATTGGTGGTGTGCTTGCATGCGAGCGTATGTGTGGGTGTACACAAACATCTCTTTCCAAAATCCTGGGCATTAATATGGAGTTGGTCCCACCTTTGCTGCTATAACAACCTCCACTCTTCTGGGAAAGCTTTCTACTCAATTTTGTAAGATTGCCACAAGAGCATTAGTGAGGTTGGGCACTGATGTTGGGTGATTAGGCCTGGCTCGCACTCGGCATTCTAATTCATCCCAAAGGTGTTTGATGGGGTTGAGGTTAGGGCTCTGTACAGGCCAGTCAAGTTCTTCCACACAGATCTCAACAAACCATTTCTATATGGACCTCGCTTTGTGCATGTGGGCATTGTCATGTAGTGTTAACATTTCCCTTCACTGGAACTAAGCGATCTAGCTCGAACCATAAAAAACTGCCACAGACCATTATTCCTCCTCTACCAAACTTTACATTTGGTACTATGCATTCAGGCAGGTAGCGTTCTCCTGGCATCCGCCAAACCCAGATTAGTCCGTCAGACAGCCAGATGGTGAAGCGTGATTCATCATTCCAGAGAACTCATTTCCACTGCTCCAGAGTCCAATAGCAGCGAGCTATACACACTCCAGCCAACGCTTGGCATTGCACATGGGGATCTTAGGCTTGTGTGCAGCTGCTTGGCCATGGAAACCCATTTCATGAAGCTCCCAACTAACAGTTATTGTGCTGACGTTGCTTTCATAGGCAGTTTGGAACTCTGTAGTGAGTGTTGCAGATGAGGACAGATGATTTGTACGTGCTTGGCGATCCAGCACTTGGCGGTCTCGCTCTGTGAAGTGGTAGTGGCCTACCACTTTGTGGCTGAGCCGTTGTTGCTCCTAGACGTGTCCACTTCACAATAACAGCACTTACAGTTGACTGGGGCAGCTCTAGCAGGGCAGCAATTTGACGAACTGACTTGTTGGAAAGGTGGCATCCTATGATGGTCCCGGGTTGAAAGTCACTGAGCTCTTCATTAAGGCCATTCTACTGCCAATGTTTATCTATGGAGATTGTATGGCTGTGTGCTCAATTTTATACACCTGTTGAATCTACTAGCCGAATCCACTAATTTGAAAGGGTGTTTACATACTTTTGTATAAATCAAATCAATCAAATCAAATCAAATTTTATTAGTCACATACACATGGTTAGCAGATGTTAATGCGAGTGTAGCGAAATGCTTGTGCTTCTAGTTCCGACAATGCAGTAATAACCAACAAGTAATCTAACCTAACAATTCCACAACTACTACCTTACACACACACACAAGTGTAAAGGGATAAAGAATATGTACATAAAGATATATGAATGAGTGGTGGTACAGAACGGCATGGCAGATGCAGTAGATGGTATAGAGTACGGTATATACATATGAGATGAGTACTGTAGGGTATGTAAACATAAAGTGGCATAGTTTAAAGTGGCTAGTGGTACATGTATGAAATGAAGATGGCAAGATGCAGTAGATGATATAGAGTACAGTATATACATATGAGATGGGTAATGTAGGGTATGTAAACATTATATTAAGTGGCATTGTTTAAAGTGGCTAGTGGTACATTTTTACATAATTTCCATCAATTCCCATTTTTAAAGTGGCTGGAGTTGAGTCAGTATGTTGGCAGCGGCCGCTAAATGTTAGTGGTGGCTGTTTAACAGTCTGATGGCCTTGAGATAGAAGCTGTTTTTCAGTCTCTCGGTCCCTGCTTTGATGCACCTGTACTGACCTCGCCTTCTGGATGATAGCGGGGTGAACAGGCAGTGGCTTGGGTGGTTGTTGTCCTTGATGATCTTTATGGCCTTCCTGTGACATCGGGTGGTGTAGGTGTCCTGGAGGGCAGGTAGTTTGCCCCCGGTGATGCGTTCTGCAGACCTCACTACCCTCTGGAGAGCCTTACGGTTGTGGGCGGAGCAGTTGCCGTACCAGGCGGTGATACAGCCCGACAGGATGCTCTCGATTGTGCATCTGTAGAAGTTTGTGAGTGCTTTTGGTGACAAGCCGAATTTCTTCAGCCTCCTGAGGTTGAAGAGGCGCTGCTGCGCCTTCTTCACAACGCTGTCTGTGTGGGTGGACCAATTCAGTTTGTCCGTGATGTGTACACCGAGGAACTTAAAACTTTCCACCTTCTCCACTACTGACCCGTCGATGTGGATAGGGGGGTGCTCCCTCTGCTGTTTCCTGAAGTCCACAATCATCTCCTTTGTTTTGTTGACGTTGAGTATGAGGTTATTTTCCTGACACCACACTCCGAGGGCCCTCACCTCCTCCCTGTAGGCCGTCTCGTCGTTGTTGGTGATCAAGCCTACCACTGTAGTGTCATCCGCAAACTTGATGATTGAGTTGGAGGCGTGCATGGCCACGCAGTCGTGGGTGAACAGGGAGTACAGGAGAGGGCTCAGAACGCACCCTTGTGGGGCCCCAGTGTTGAGGATCAGCGGGGTGGAGATGTTGTTACCTACCCTCACCACCTGGGGGCGGCCCGTCAGGAAGTCCAGGACCCAGTTGCACAGGGCGGGGTCGAGACCCAGGGTCTCGAGCTTGATGACGAGTTTGGAGGGTACTATGGTGTTAAATGCTGAGCTGTAATCGATGAACAGCATTCTCACATGGGTATTCCTCTTGTCCAGATGGGTTAGGGCAGTGTGCAGTGTGGTTGCGATTGCGTCGTCTGTGGACCTATTGGGTCGGTAAGCAAATTGGAGTGGGTCTAGGGTGTCCGGTAGGGTGGAGGTGATATGGTCCTTGACTAGTCTCTCAAAGCACTTCATGATGACGGAAGTGAGTGCTACGGGGCGGTAGTCGTTTAGCTCAGTTACCTTAGCTTTCTTGGGAACAGGAACAATGGTGGCCCTCTTGAAGCATGTGGGAACAGCAGACTGGGATAAGGATTGATTGAATATGTCCGTAAACACACCAGCCAGCTGGTCTGCGCATGCTCTGAGGACGCGGCTGGGAATGCCGTCTGGGCCTGCAGCCTTGCGAGGGTTAATATATATATATATAGTCTATGTGTTCATATTGTAACGCTATTCGTCTTCGGATGAAGAGTAGTCATCGGACCAAAGTGCAGCGTGGCAAGTGTTCATGTTATTTTTATTAGAACAGAAACACTAAACAAAATAACAAAGAGAGTGAAACGAAAACGAAACAGTCCTGAAAGGTGCAGCAACACAAAACAGAAAACAACTACCCACAAAACCAACATGGAAAATGGCAACCTAAATAGACTCCCCAATCAGAGACAACGAGAAACAGCTGTCTCTGATTGGGAACCAACTCAGGCCTCCATAAACCTACATACCCCTAGACCATACAAAATCCCCATAGATAAACAAAAACTCTAGACAAGACAAAAACCCCTAGACAATACCAAAACTAAACAAACCACCCTTGTCACACCCTGACCTAACCAAAAAATAAAGAAAACAAAATATAACTAAAGTCAGGGCGTGACACATATGTGAATACGATTTGTTTCTTTGTAGCAAGGCATGTACAGTATGTATTTAGCCTCTTGTACATACCATATAATTTCCTTCTTATAGAGCATTGACCTTGGTGCTGGTATTTGACAGAGGCAAGGGAAGGTATAATAGGATTTATAAACTGGGTGGTTCGAGCTCTGAATGCTGATTGGCTGAACACCATGGGTTTTACTGCTGTAATTTACTTCCGCGTTGCGTCGTGGCTAAGAAAAGCCCTTAGCCGTGGTGTATTGGCAATATACCAAACCCCCTCTGGCCTTATTGCTTAAATATAAGATATGAATGAGTTGAGGCAGGTGAGCTGTGAGGAGCCATGGCTCTGCTAGTATTTCTATAAACAATGCTATATGCACTGTGTCAATCAATCAATCAATCAATCAATCAATTTTATTTTATATAGCCCTTCGTACATCAGCTAATATCTCGAAGTGCTGTACAGACACCCAGCCTAAAACCCCAAACAGCTAGTAATGCAGGTGTAGAAGCACGGTGGCTAGGAAAAACTCCCTAGAAAGGCCAAAACCTAGGAAGAAACCTAGAGAGGAACCAGGCTATGAGGGGTGGCCAGTCCTCTTCTGGCTGTGCCGGGTGGAGATTATAACAGAACTATGCCAAGATGTTCAAAAATGTTCATAAGTGACAAGCATGGTCAAATAATAATCATGAATAATTTTCAGTTGGCTTTTCATAGCCGATCATCAAGAGTTGAAAAACAACAGGTCTGGGACAGGTGGCGGTTCCATAACCGCAGGCAGAACAGCTGAAACTGGAATAGCAGCAAGGCCAGGCGGACTGGGGACAGCAAGGAGTCACCACGGGCGGCAGTCCCGACGCATGGTCCTAGGGCCCAGGTCCTCCGAGAGAAAGAAAGAGAGAAGGAGAAAATTAGAGAGAGCCAAGATTTTCAAAATTTCCATAAATGACAAGCATGGTCAAATAATAATCAGGAATAAATCTCAGTTGGCTTTTCATAGCCGATCATTAAGAGTTGAAAACAGCAGGTCTGGGACAGGTAGGGGTTCCATGACCGCAGGCAGAACAGTTGAAACTGGAATAGCAGCAAGGCCAGGCGGACTGGGGACAGCAAGGAGTCACCACGGCCGGTAGTCCCGACGTATGGTCCTAGGGCTCAGGTCCTCCGAGAGAAAGAAAGAGAGAAGGAGAAATTTAGAGAGAGCCAAGATTTTCAAAATGTTCATAAATGACAAGCATGGTCAAATAATAATCAGGAATAAATCTCAGTTGGCTTTTCATAGCCGATCATTAAGAGTTGAAAACAGCAGGTCTGGGACAGGTAGGGGTTCCGTAACCACAGGCAGAACAGTTGAAACTGGAATAGCAGCAAGGCCAGGCGGACTGGGGACAGCAAGGTGTCATCATGCCCGGTAGTCCTGACGTATGGTCCTAGGGCTCAGGTTCTCAGAGAGAAAGAGAGAACGAGAGAATTAGAGAGAGCATACTTAAATTCACACAGGACACTGGATAAGACAGGAGAAGTACTCCAGGTAACCAACTGACCCTAGCCCCCCGACACAAACTACTGCAGCATAAATACTGGAGGCTGAGACAGGAGCGGTCAGGAGACACTGTGGCCCCATCCGAAGAAACCCCCGGACAGGGCCAAATAGGAAGGATATAACCCCACCCACTTTGCCAAAGCACAGCCCCCGCACCACTAGAGGGAAATCCTCAACCACCAACTTACAATCCTGAGACAAGGCCGAGTATAGCCCACAAAGGTCTCCACCACAGCACAAACCAAGGGGGGGCGCCAACCCAGACAGGAAGATCACGTCAGTAACTCAACCCACTCAAGTGACGCACCCCTCCTAGGGACGGCATGAAAGAGCACCAGCAAGCCAGTGACTCAGCCCCTGTAACAGGGTTAGAGGCAGAGAATCCCAGTGGAGAGAGGGGAACCGGCCTGGCAGAGACAGCAAGGGCGGTTCGTTGCTCCAGAGCCTTTCCGTTCACCTTCACACTCCTGGGCCAGGCTACACTCAATCATATGACCTACTGAAGAGATAAGTCTTCAGTAAAGACTTAAAGGTTGAGACCGAGTCTGCGTCTCTCACATGGGTAGGCAGACTGTTCCATAAAAATGGAGATCTATAGGAGAAAGCCCTGCCTCCCGCTGTTTGCTTAGAAATTCTAGGGACAATTAGGAGGCCTGCGTCTTGTGACCGTAGCGTACGTATTGGTATGTACGGCAGGACCAACTCGGAAAGATAGGTAGGAGCAAGCCCATGTAACGCTTTATAGGTTAACAGTAAAACCTTGAAATCAGCCCTTGCCTTAACAGGAAGCCAGTGTAGGGAAGCTAGCACTGGAGTAATATGATCAAATTTCTTGGTTCTAGTCAGGATTCTAGCAGCCGTATTTAGCACTAACTGAAGTTTATTTAGTGCTTTATCCGGGTAGCCGGAAAGTAGAGCATTGCAGTAGTCTAACCTAGAAGTAACAAATGCATGGATTAATTTTTCTGCATCATTTTTGGACAGAAAATTTCTGATTTTTGCAATGTTACGTAGATGGAAAAAAGCTGTCCTTGAAACAGTCTTGATATGTTCGTCAAAAGAGAGATCAGGGTCAAGAGTAACGCCGAGGTCCTTCACAGTTTTATTTGAGACGACTTTACAACCATCAAGATGAATTGTCAGATTTAACAGAAGATCTCTTTGTTTCTTGGGACCTAGAACAAGCATCTCTGTTTTGTCCGAGTTTAAAAGTAGAAAGTTTTCAGCCATCCACTTCCTTATGTCTGAAACACAGGCTTCTAGCGAGGGCAATTTTGGGGCTTCACCATGTTTCATTGAAATGTACAGCTGTGTGTCATCCGCATAGCAGTGAAAGTTAACATTATGTTTTCGAATAACATCCCCAAGAGGTAAAATATATAGTGAAAACAATAGTGGTCCTAAAACGGAACCTTGAGGAACACCGAAATGTACAGTTGATTTGTCAGAGGACAGACCATTCACAGAGACAAACTGATATCTTTCCGACAGGTAAGATCTAAACCAGGCCAGAACTTGTCCGTGTAGACCAATTTGGGTTTCCAGTCTCTCCAAAAGAATGTGGTGATCGATGGTGTCAAAGGCAGCACTAAGGTCTAGTAGCACGAGGACAGATGCAGAGCCTCGGTCTGACGCCATTAAAAGGTCATTTACCACCTTCACAAGTGCAGTCTCAGTGCTATGATGGGGTCTAAAACCAGACTGAAGCATTTCGTATACATTATTTGTCTTCAGAAAGGCAGTGAGTTGCTGCGCAACAGCTTTTTCTAAAATCTTTGAGAGGAATGGAAGATTCGATATAGGCCGATAGTTTTTTATATTTTCCGGGTCAAGGTTTGGCTTTTTCAAGAGAGGCTTTATCACTGCCACTTTTAGTGAGTTTGGTACACATCCGGTGGATAGAGAGCTGTTTATTATGTTCAACATAGGAGGGCCAAGCACAGGAAGCAGCTCCTTCAGCAGTTTAGTAGGAATAGGATCCAGTATGCAGCTTGAAGGTTTAGAGGCCATGATTATTTTCATCATTGTGTCAAGAGATATAGTACTAAAACACTTAAGTGTCTCTCCCGATCCCAGGCCCTCGCAGAGCTGTGCAGATCCAGGACAGCTAAGCCCTGGAGGAATACGCAGATTCAAAGAGGAGTCCGTAATTTGCTTTCTAATGGTCATGATCTTTTCCTCAAAGAAGTTCATGAATTTATTACTGCTGAAGTGAAAGCCATCCTCTCTTGGGGAATGCTGCTTTTTAGTTAGTTTCGCAACAGTATCAAAAAGAAATTTTGGATTGTTCTTATTTTCCTCGATTAAGTTGGAAAAGTAGGATGAGCGAGCAGCAGTGAGGGCTCTTCGGTACTGCACGGTATTGTCTTTCCAAGCTAGTCGGAAGACTTCCAGTTTGGTGTGGCGCCATTTCCGTTCCAATTTCCTGGAAGCTTGCTTCAAAGCTCGGGTATTTTCTGTATACCAGGGAGCTAGTTTCTTATGACAAATGTTTTTCGTTTTTAGGGGTGCAACTGCATCTAGGGTATTGCGCAAGGTTAAATTGAGTTCCTCAGTTAGGTGGTTAACTGATTTTTGTCCTCTGACGTCCTTGGGTAGGCAGAAGGAGTCTGGAAGGGCATCAAGGAATTTTTGTGTTGTCTGAGAATTTATAGCACGACTTTTGATGCTCCTTGGTTGGGGTCTGAGCAGATTATTTGTTGCGATTGCAAACGTAATAAAATGGTGGTCCGATAGTCCAGGATTATGTGGAAAAACATTAAGATCTACAACATTTATTCCATGGGACAAAACTAGGTCCAGAGTATGACTGTGGCAGTGAGTAGGTCCAGAGACATGTTGGACAAAACCCACTGAGTCGATAATGGCTCCGAAAGACTTTTGGAGTGGGTCTGTGGACTTCTCCATGTGAATATTAAAATCACCAAAAATTAGAATATGATCTGCTATGACTACAAGGTCTGATAGGAATTCAGGAAACTCAGAGAGGAACGCTGTATATGGCCCAGGAGGCCTGTAAACAGTAGCTATAAAAAGTGATTGAGTAGGCTGCATAGATTTCATGACTAGAAGCTCAAAAGACGAAAACGCCATTTTTTTTTTTGTAAATTGAAATTTGCTATCGTAAATGTTAGCAACACCTCCGCCTTTGCGGGATGCACGGGGGATATGGTCACTAGTGTAACCAGGAGGTGAGGCCTCATTTAACACAGTAAATTCATCAGGCTTAAGCCATGTTTCAGTCAGGCCAATCACATCAAGATTATGATCAGTGATTAGTTCATTGACTATGACTGCCTTTGAAGTGAGGGATCTAACATTAAGTAACCCTATTTTGAGATGTGAGGTATCACGATCTCTTTCAATGATGGCAGGAATGGAGGAGGTCTTTATCCTAATAAGATTGCTAAGGCGAACACCGCCATGTTTAGTTTTGCCCAACCTAGGTCGAGGCACAGACACAGTCTCAATGGGTATGGCTGAGCTGACTACACTGACTGTGCTATTGGCAGACTCCACTAAGCTGGCAGGTTGGCTAACAGCCTGCTGCCTGGCCTGCACCCTATTTCATTGTGGGGCTAGAGGAGTTAGAGCCCTGTCTATGTTGGTAGATAAGATGAGAGCACCCCTCCAGCTAGGATGGAGTCCGTCACTCCTCAGCAGGTCAGGCTTGGTCCTGTTTGTGGGTGAGTCCCAGAAAGAGGGCCAAATATCTACAAATTCTATCTTTTGGGAGGGGCAGAAAACAGTTTTCAACCAGCGATTGAGTGCTGAGACTCTGCTGTAGAGCTCGTCACTCCCCCTAACTGGGAGGGGGCCAGAGACAATTACTCGATGCCGACACATCTTTCTAGCTGATTTACACGCTGAAGCTATGTTGCACTTGGTGACCTCTGACTGTTTCATCCTAACATCGTTGGTGCCGACGTGGATAACAATATCTCTATACTCTCTACACTCGCCAGATTTAGCTTTAGCCAGCACCATCTTTAGATTAGCCTTAACGTCGGTAGCCCTGCCCCCTGGTAAACAGTGTATGATCGCTGGGTGATTCGCTTTAAGTCTAATACTGCGGGTAATGGAGTCGCCAATGACTAGGGTTTTCAATTTGTCAGAGCTAATGGTGGGAGCCTTCGGCGTCTCAGACCCCGTAACGGGAGGAGTAGAGACAAGAGAAGACTCAGACTCAGACTCCGACTCGCTACATAATGGGGAGAACCGGTTGAAAGTTTCTGTCGGCTGAATGAGCGACACCGGTTGAGCATTCCTACAGCATTTCCCTCCAGAAGCCATGAGAAAGTTGTCCGGCTGCGGGGACTGTGCGGGGGGATTTATACTAACGTTACTATCTGTACTTACTGGTGGCACAGATGCTGTTTCTTCCTTTCCTACACTGAAATTACCCTTGCCTAACGATTGCGTCTGAAGCTGGGCTTGTAGCACAGCTATTCTCGCCGTAAGGCGATCGTTCTCCTGTATATTATGAGTACAGCGACTGCAATTAGAAGACATCATGTTAATGTTACTACTTAGCTTCGGCTGTTGAAGGTGTTGACGAACCATGTCCAGATAAAGCGTCCGGAGTGAAAAAGTTGAATGAGGGAAAAAAGTTGCGATGGAAAAAAACTAAAAATATAAACGGTAATTAAAAACAAAAACAAAACAAAAAAACGTAAAGTTGTCAGCTAGCAAAGTAAAGTTGGCAGCAAAACGCACAGCAACAAAACGCACAGCAACACGTCATCTGGGTGGATGTGAGTATGGGGAAATACACTACAACGCTACAATCAGTATTTGACAGTTGGAAAAATGCAAACATTAATTAGCATGAATTTGAAAATGCATATCATCCACCATCTTGAATACGGGAAATATGATGACAGATAGCCGTCCCTCTCTTGTTTGAACCGGAAATAGCACATTGACTGACTGATATCCTGTTAAGACAGAGCTCTATTTCAACCTCCCCACTGTGCCGCCTTCTCTGTATACTGTATCTCTCTCCCTTCTCTCTCATCTCCTCTCTCCCTCCCTCTCTCTCTTTATCTCTCCTCCCTCCCTCCCTCCCTCTCTCTTTTTCTTTCTCTTTCTCTCTCTCTCTGTCTCTGTCTCTGTGTTTCTCTGTCTGTATGGATTCTCAGAGTGCTGAGGACTGATTGTCAATCATTAATTTATAAACCTGACAGTCAACAAATGGATCTGGTGATTGAAGGAGTCAGGGTTTTTGTCTCTCTCCAGTGCTGGTGAGAAATCCTAACGTCTTCCCTTCTTCCCTTGCTCTCCCTCCTCTTCCCTTTCCTTTCTCCCCTCCCCCCCTCCCTCCCTCCCTCCTCTCTTTTTAACAAATGGGCATTAACAGGCCATGAAATAATCAATGCTGAGGATCCATCTTGGAGCCTGTCGATATGTTAATGAGCACGTCATTGTTATGGCTACACTGCCATAAATCACTCTCCTTTTACCCTGAACGCTCATCAGCTGCTGCTGCTGCTGCAAACCCCAGGCCAGGAATAAAGCACTGTCTTTTAACGATTAATGTCCAAACATTCTGCTGCCCCGCACCTTGATTGTTTTCAGATGCCAAAAAAGTTGGACGGATTGTAAATCAATAAAACAATAAGACAAAGTGTTTTAATAAAAGGAGAGGTGGGGAGTAAATCACGCTGCCCACTCCTCCATTCAGCACTGCTTCCTGGGTAAAGAATAATTGGATACCTGCCTTCTACCCAGGAGTCATTTTTAAGGTTATAAATGGCTGTGTGGACCCAGTGTGAGGAGCAGATTTTTCAAGTGGACCTATTTTGTGTAACACACTGAATGGGTCCCAGCAAAGGAAGAAAGAGGTAGTAGCCATGTATTCCAATTTGAAAAATGGAAGAAAAATATACAATTTAACAATTCGTATGATTGAAATGGTTTGGTAGCTATACAGTGCCTTCGGAAAGTATTCAGACCCCTTGACATTTTCCAAATGTTACGTATCAGCCTTATTCTAAAATTGATTAAATAAATAAAAATCCTCAGCAATCAACACACAATACCCCATAATGACAAAGCAAAAACGGGTTTTTAGAAATGTTTGCAAATTTACCAAATATAAAAAACAGATATACCTTACTTACATAAGTATTCAGACCCTTTGCTATGAAACTCGAAATTGAGCTCAGGTGCATCCTGTTTCCATTGATCATCCTTGAGATGTTTCTACAATTTGATTGGAGTCCACCTGTGATAAATTCAATTGATTGGACATGTTTTGGAAAGGCACACAACTGTCTATATAAGGTCCCACAGTTGACAGTACATGTCACAGCAAAAACCAAGCCATGAGGTTGAAGGAATTGTTCGTAGAGCTACGAGACAGGATTGTGTCGAGGCACAGATCTGGTGAAGGGTACCAAAAAATGTCTGCAGCATTGAAGGTCCCCGAGAACAGTGCCCTCCATCATTCTTAAATGGAAGAAGTTTGGAACCAGCAAGACTCTTCCTAGAGTTGGCCGCCCAGCCAAACTGAGAAATCGGGGGAGAAGTGCCTTGGTCAGGGAGGTGACCAAGAACCCGATGGTCACTCTGACAGAGCTCTAGATTTCCTCTGTGGAGATGGGAGAACCTTCCAGAAGGACAACCATCTCTGCAGCACTCCAACAATCAAGCCTTTATAATAGTGGCCAGACGGAAGCCACTCCTCAGTAAAAGGCACATGACAGCCCGCTTGGAGTATGCCAAAAGGCACCTAAAGGACTCTCAGACCATGAGAAACCAGATTCTCTGGTCTAATGAAACCAAGATTGAACTCTTTGGCCTGAATGCAAAGTGTCATGTCTGGAGGAAACCTGGCACCATCCCTATGGTGAAGCATGGTGGTGGCAGCATCATGCTGTGGGGATGTTTTTCAGTGGCAGGGACTGGGAGACTAGCCAGGATCGAGGCAAAGATGAACGGGGGGGGCGAAGTACAGAGATCCTTGATGAAAACCTGCTCCAGAGCACTCAGGACCTCAGACTGGGGCGAAGGTTCCCCTTCCAGCAGGACAACGACCCTAGGCACACAGCCAAGACAACGCAGTAGGGGCTTCGGGACAAGTCTCTGAATGTCCTTGAGTGGCCCAGCCAGAGCCCAGACTTGAACCCGATCTAATATCTCTGGAGAGACCTGAAATTAGCTGTGCAGCAACGCTCTCCATCCATCCTGACAGAGCTTGAGAGGAAGAATGGGAGAAACTCCCCAAATACAGATGTGCCAATCTTGTAGCGTCATACCCCAAAATACTTGAGGGTGTAGTCGCTGCCAAAGGGGCTTCAACAAAGTACTGAGTAAAGGGTCTGAATACAGTGGTTGCTCCACTAAACGTTTTGTGATTATACTGCGGTACTTAGAGGTAATTTGTGGTTTAGTACGGTACCCTGCGTCACCACTTCATTGATCCAGACCAGCACAAGGAGGATTTAGAGTACTGATTATGCTTTTGGTTCTTACTGTGACCTCAGTATTACTTACTAAAACTGTTGTTACACTGAGGTTTTTATTATTTTATTTTGTTAGGATTATTTTGCTCTTACTGTTGTACTGTAGCCCACTCCCGAACGGTCACGTTGTACAGCGCCTGAGTGTTGCAACGGTCTAAGACACTGCAAGCTGTGTTGCTACAGATGCTGGTCCAATACCCGTGCCGACCTCAACTGTAGCTTTGACTGTAGATTTTTGATTTCTCTCCCTCTAAAAACAGAAATAAATAATTTTAAATAACAAACTGGCTTTATTTACAAATTAGTAACAATGTCTCACCCCATGTTCAAGAATGTCCTTTTTCTCGCTCATTTTACGTTATTTGATAACTAAATAATCTCCAAAATATTGTTATATTTTAAACAAAGCGATTATTATTAGTATTATTATTATTAATTTAGAATTAAATTAAAGCCCCTTGGATATTCTCACAGATATATTATTAACCCTGTTATTAGCAGGACAATATATATTGGTCATATTGGTCATGGCTCCCCAGTGGCTCACAGTGGGATTGCCTTGCAGTTCTTCAGCTGTATCCACTGAAAGCGCACGAGGTTCAAGGCACGAGGGCAGGGGGCACGGGATGGGCCACTTAGCAGGACAATAGACTCTTTATAGCCTTGCTAGTGTAGTTGTGAACATCCCCCACTACCTGCAAAAAATGACATTGCGACCAAAGAGACAGACGAAATGGACATCGTTTTCATCAAGCCAGATTCTTTCTATGGTGCTACCCGTCGGGGAATTGAACCCTGGTCTCCCGCGTGAACCAGGAATTGAACCCTGGTCTTGACACGGGGATAGCTAAATTGCCCAGTACTGTAGCCTACTCCCGACCATCACGTTGTACAGCGCCATATTTTCAGATGTTCGTTTTTCTTGGAATAGACACACCATAATATTAAGCAAATTAATTAAGCAAAATTTCTTAAAATCAGTCCCATATGCTATGTTCTTACAATTCTTTTTTTTATATTCTCTAGTACAGTCACTATTGAAGTCTGTCAAATGCTTCTCAAAGATGCCCTCTGGTGGTCAAACTAGCACTTAACTCACTTTAATGGTTATGATGGCTGACACTTAAATAACGTGCCATAGAAGCTGTGCTGCAGTACGCTGCAACTTTTACAGGACAAACCACTGAACTTATGTAAATGTGATATTTCATTTGTATTTTATTTTTATTAGCAAACATTTCTAAAAACATGTTTTTGCTTTGTCATTATGGGGTATTGTGTGTAGATTGATCAGGGAAAACAAAGAATTTAATCAATTTTAGATTAAGGCCGTAACGTACATTTTTGGGGAAAAAGTCAATGGACCTGAATACTTTCCGAAAGCATTATATATTCCATTTTGAGAAACGAGAGAAAATAATATAAACCATGAAATAAAAATACTGTCAATGTGTTCCATTTTCTTTTCCGCCTTATTGTTGTTAGTGTGTAAATATGACTCTAAGTAACTTATGACCTATGCACAATGTGGTCAGAAATGGACTACTGAAGTTTCTTTGAATGTACATCTCCTCCATACGGTGTGATTGGCAGCTCTGTGACAGAGAGACAGATAAAGTGCTATCCTCCCCACATGGTTTGGCTAAGGAAAAGAAAACACTGTTTGCGTCTCAAGTAGTTTACTACTTTTGTATGATCTCTGCTCAAAAGTAGTATACTACATAGGGAATAGGGTGCATTTTGGGACAGAAACACTACCTGCCTGCAGTACAGTTGATTGGTTAGTCTCCTTGTAACAATCTAGCTGCTGTTATGGTTATAGCGGCTCAATGCTGTAGTAAAAATGGAACATGACAGTGGAGTGATTTATGCTCTGCATGTTTTCTGAACCTTGGATATTGGATTGTTTGTCAGACCATATCGCTTTGATTACTGCAGAGTGGGGGGGCTGATAAAAACATCTTGTTGTTTTTTTATGCATCTTCACGGTATGCAAAACAATTTTATGCGTTGTAGCAGATACTTTATATGATAGGACTACTTGAACACTCAACTGGATGTGTGTGTGTAGAGGGTGTGTGTGTGTGTGTGTGTGTGTGTGTGTGTGTGTGTGTGTGTGTGTGTGTGTGTGTGTGTGTGTGTGTGTGTGTGTGTGTGTGTGTGTGTGTGTACTCGTTTATGCATGCATGCATAGTACGTGCACACGCGCATAGTGTCTGTGAGGGGACTTCGGTGTTTGAAGGTACTTAAACTTACATATGGAGTATAGTTTATCCAAGGACAAAGGGAGAGCCGGTATGACTGAGTGTATTTCATGTTTATGACATCTCATGGCATGGGAGTTCTCCATGAGGGGATGATTTTGACGTTCTACAGGATACATAGTCTTGCACTGCACTTAGATTCACCAGGAGGCCCTGGCTAGAACATTAACAACTTTTAACTGAAGGCTCAGCACTCTGTGTTTATACATTCTATGATGTTTCTAAAGACAAAATACCATAAACATGGATTGTGTGGGAAATTACATCTGTCATATCTCTTTTCTAGGCCTACACATGCATTTGCATACTCACACACACCAGTGGAGGCGCCTTAGAGGAGGAAGGGGAGGACCATCCTACTTAGTGAATTATATACAAATAAAAACAGTTAATTTCTTTTCGATAAAACTATACTAAATACAGTGGGGAGAACAAGTATTTGATACACTGCCGATTTTGCAGGTTTTCCTACTTACAAAGCATGTAGAGGTCTGTCATTTTTATCATAGGTACACTTCAACTGTGAGAGACGGAATCTAAAATCAAAAATCCAGAAAATCATATTGTATGATTTTTAAGTAATTAATTTGCATTTTATTGCATGACATAAGTATTTGATCACCTACCAACCAGTAAGAATTCCGGCTCTCACAGACCTGTTAGTTTTTCTTTAAGAAGCCCTCCTGTTCTCCACTCATTACCTGTATTAACTGCACCTGTTTGAACTCGTTACCTGTATAAAAGACACCTGTCCACACACTCAATCAAACAGACTCCAACCTCTCCACAATGGCCAAGACCAGAGAGCTGTGTAAGGACATCAGGGATAAAATTGTAGACCTGCACAAGGCTGGGATGGGCTACAGGACAATAGCCAAGCAGCTTGGTGAGAAGGCAACAACTGTTGGCACAATTATTAGAAAATGGAAGAAGTTCAAGATGACGGTCAATCACCCTCGGTCTGGGGCTCCATGCAAGATCTCACCTCGTGGGGCATCAATGATCATGAGGAATGTGAGGGATCAGCCCAGAACTACACGGCAGGACCTGGTCAATGACCTGAAGAGTGCTGGGACCACAGTCTCAAAGAAAACCATTAGTAACACACTACGCCGTCATGGATTAAAATCCTGCAGCGCACGCAAGGTCCCCCTGCTTAAGCCAGCGCATGTCCAGGCCCGTCTGAAGTTTGCCAATGACCATCTGGATGATCCAGAGGAGGAATGGGAGAAGGTCATGTGGTCTGATGAGACAAAAATAGAGATTTTTGCTCTAAACTCCACTCGCCGTGTTTGGAGGAATAGAAGGATGAGTACAACCCCAAGAACACCATCCCAACCGTGAAGCATGGAGGTGGAAACATCATTCTTTGGGGATGCTTTTCTGCAAAGGGGACAGGACGACTGCACCGTATTGAAGGGAGGATGGATGGGGCCATGTATCGCGAGATCTTGACCAACAACCTCCTTCCCTCAGTAAGAGCATTGAAGATGGGTCGTGGCTGGGTCTTCCAGCATGACAACGACCCGAAACACACAGCCAGGGCAACTAAGGAGTGGCTCCGTAAGAAGCATCTCAAGGTCCTGGAGTGGCCTAGCCAGTCTCCAGACCTGAACCCAATAGAAAATCTTTGGAGGGAGCCGAAAGTCCGTATTGCCCAGCGACAGCCCCGAAACCTGAAGGATCTGGAGAAGGTCTGTATGGAGGAGTGGGCCAAAATCCCTGCTGCAGTGTGTGCAAACCTGGTCAAGAACTACAGGAAACGTATGATCTCTGTAATTGCAAACTAAGGTTTCTGTACCAAATATTCAGTTCTGCTTTTCTGATGTATCAAATACTTATGTCATGCAATAAAATGCAAATTAATTAATTAAAAATCATACAATGTGATTTTCTGGATTTTTGTTTTAGATTCCTTCTCTCACAGTTGAAGTGTACGTATGATAAAAATTACAGACCTCTACATGCTTTGTAAGTAGGAAAACCTGCAAAATTGTCAGTGTATCAAATACTTGTTCTCCCCACTGTATATTCACATCACCTAATAACTGATTAAAACACACTGTTTTGCAATAAAGGTCTACAGTTGCCTTTCGCAACACCCGCAATAACATCTGCTAAGTATGTGTATGTAACCAATACAAATACATTTTTATTTTATTTTGTTTAAAGGTCTACAGTAGCCTTAACAGCCCTCTGTAGGGTAGCACCATGGTGTAGCCGGAGGACAGCTATTTTCCATCCTCCTTTCGGCACATTGACTTCCATACAAAACCTAGGAGGCTCATGTTTCTCACCCCCTTCCGTAGACTTACAAAGTAATTATGACGAATTCCGGAGGACGTCCTCCAACCTATCAGAGCTCTTGCAGCAGGAACTGACATGTTGTACTTCCAATCAAAGGATCAGAGAATGAATCTAGAACTGAAAGCATAAGCTACAGCTAGCTAGCAGTGCATAAAATGTAGTGAGTAGTTGACTCAAAGAGAGAGATATATTTTGTTGTATTTTTTTCCTCTTTCACTTATTTAGCTAGCTAATGTAGCTAATTTAGCCTACTCAACAACCTGACTCAAACAGAGAGGAATGCTATTTATATTAGCTAACTGGCTAAGGCTATCCGACATTCCAACTCGTCCAAGTCAAGTTAAGCTTTCGGTTGTATTAATTTATTGCCACTGGGGCCCGCCTGTGTAACTGCTAAACTGCTTGCTATACACTACTGCGAGATTGTACACATTGATTGGATTTTGGGTTTACTAGCGCATTAGTTGTAGTAGCTATGTAGCCCAAAGGCCATCAGATGGCGATATTGGTCTGCTATTGATGATTTCATCTTACCGTCCAAACGCATTGTATGCAACCGGCAATACACTCGTATCCCCCGTGGACCAGTACGTACCTAAACCATTCTCCATTCAGGCTGCAAAGGCGTCGATTTCCTCCTTAACTAGAGGAAATATGCGTACTTTCTTAATCAAACACCATTTTCCACCACCATGATAGTGGCTAATGCCAGTTCCTGATGTTGCGCCCTGTGTTCAGCCAGGGGTTAACAACAGACTACTGCAACCTGATTGGCGATACGCAATATCCCTAGGCATTAGCCACTCTAGCATGGTAGTGGAAAATAGTGTTTCATAAAGAAAGTATGCATATTTTCCATATTTTGGGGGGCAGGGTTGAGGTGATGAGGAGGATTATTTAAGATACTGTTTGAAGAGGTAGCTGTTCAGATGTTTTCAGAAGATCGGCAGGGCTCTGCTGTCCTAGCTTCAGGGGGAAGCTGGTTTCACCATTGGGGTGCCAGGACAGAGAAGAGCTTGGACTGGGCTGAGCTGCCCTTCCGTAGGGGTGGAATGGCCAAGAGACCTGAGGTTGCAGAATGTGCTTGGGTTGGGGTGTAGGGTTTGAGCATAGCCTGAAGGTAGGTAAGAGTCAGTTCCTTTTTCTGTTCCATAGGTAAGCACCATGGTCTTGTAGTGGACGCAAGCTTCAACTGGAAGTCAGTGGAGTGTGCGGAGGAGCGGGGTGAAAGGTTGAAAGCCAGGTGCGCTGCAGCGTTCTGGATAAGTTGCAGGGGTTTGATGGCACAAGCGGTGCCAACAGCAAGATTCAGTAGTCCAGATGGGAGAGGACAAGTGCCTGGATTAGGACCTGCGGTGCTTCCTATGTGGGGTTGGGTCGTACTCTATGGTTGTTGTAGAGCATGAACCCGCAGGAGCGAGTCACTGCTTTGATGTTTTCGGAGAACGACAGGGTGTTTTCAAGGATCACGCTAATGTTCTTTGCACTCTGGGAGAGCGACACTGTGGATTGTCAACTGTGATGGAGTTGTCTTTGAGCGGGTAGGCCTTCCCGGGAGGAAGAGCAAGCTCTGTCTTGTCTGGGTTGAGCTTGAGGTGATGGGCCGACATCCAAGTTGAGATATTTGACAGGCACTCAGAGATGCATGTCGCCACCTGGGTGGTAGAAGGGTGGAAGGTGAAAAGTAGTTGAGCATCATCTGCCTAGCAATGATAGGAGAGACCATGTGAGGATATGAACCGGTCCATGGGGGATACGAGTGTATTGCCGGCCGCATACAATGCGTTTGGACGGTAAGATGGAAACGACTCTATCGCCATCAGCCGGCCTTTAGGCTAGTAGATATGTTGGCTGTGACGTTAGCTAATATGGTGGCAACAATGTAGGCTGTGTGTAGTGGTTATGGTATGAAGGTTTGGCTTGTAGAGGTTTTTTCACCTGGTCAGACAGCTGTTGTGCACTGAAGTCCACAAGCGAAGGGAAAATGTGGGAGGAGGAGAGCAGGTAGATGTGATGATGCTGATTGTCTGGCTGCTCTGAAAGTGAACTGTGTGTGCTGGGGATCAGGGTGTATTCATTCCGCCAATTCTGTTGCAAAACATTTCTTCAAAGGAAGCAAACGGAACAAAACAGGGATGGACCTACCTGAATTTGTCCATGAGAAACTCTCGTGTTTGGATTAAAGGTTACAGATCAGATGCAGGCAAGAGTGTGTATTGAATGTGTCACTGTCTGTCACCTTGATTACTCCAATTTGTCTCTTGACCTGTGCACCTACATTGTAAACTTTAATTTGTAGGCTAGATTGTTGCAACCTCATGATGGGTATAGGGCAAATTCTAGTATCATGTAGAGCCTAAACCTATCAATGTCACATTGAGCTGGGTGAATGGAATTTGAATGATATCCAATATGCTTCAATAGAAATAAGGCCAGGCTCATAAAAAAACCCTTGCCCTAATTGTAACTGTAACACTAAACCTAACCCTTAAGCCTAAAATAGCCGGCGAAATGTCCCCACTTGCCCGAATTGTCCTTGTTTTACTATCCTTGTGAGGACTTCTGGTCTCCACAAGGATAGTAAAACCACACACACACACACTTTCTCTCCCTATTAGTCTCTCCCCAATCAGTTGTTGTTTAACCTTTTGAATTAGGTTTTCTCTGCCTACCTATGGCAGTGCTATGATAGAGTAGGCTACACTATCAGTCCAATGACCTTGGCATATTATATCCAGCTAGGCCTGTACATCACACACTAGCCTGTATCTGTATTGCATCCTATTCCCTATTTAGTGCACTACTTTTGACCTGTGCCCATAGAGCTCTGTTCAAAAGTAGTGCTCTATATAGGGAATAGGGTGCCCTTTGGGATGCAACCTAGCTCTCAGGGGTGTTTTTATGAGCTACCCTTGGACATCCAGGAGATGATGAGTCGTAAATCTGAGGGTTTATAGCAATGCTAGCAAATTGAATACTATCCACATCACTGCTCTCACCTACATGGCCCTAACTTTTCACAATATTGTCAAGTTAACCTGCGAGGCAGCTGCTCGGTGTTAATAGCAGAACACCATTTAAACGTTTGGACTACAACATCGTAGTCCCTGGTGGAATAGGGATAAAGGCGGCCGTGTTTTGAGCGCATCTGTTCCTTTAGTTGTTTCTATTGTGAGCTTTTACCAGGAGTCTGGCAATGGCTAACACGACCAGGTTCACTGTTGGAAGGCGAACGGACAAACCAACTGCTATGGATCTCCTCACACGTTCCCCTTAATTGTGACGTTGTACAGAAGGAAAACACAGTGTTTATCCTTCCCCGCTCTCTCACTAAGACACCCTAGCAGACACTGCAGAGCTGGGCTGCTGCATACCAAATACCACCCTATATAGTGCACTACTTTTGACCAGGTTCCATAGAGCTTTGGTCAAAGGTAGTGCACTTCATAGGGGATAGGGTGTCATTTAGGATACATACCTCCGTCAGGAATCCTGCCCATAGTTTACACAAGCAGATAGCAACTAAAAGCATTAGTCGGTATCCTAATATATTTACAGGAACTGAATTTACTTCGGCGTCTGACAGCCTTGGATTCCTGCAGCCTCCATCGAGGCTAAATCATGTTTGTGATAGTGCAGCTCAATGTTTTCTCTGTCCCCTCTCAGTGCTAAGTATTAGAATGATGAATATTCTCTCTCTGGTTCATGCCAGCGCAAGGCGGACATAACAGCAGTTATTTAAGTTTTCCAAAATAAATAGTGAATATTTCAATGGAGACAGATAGCAGAGACGGGGCCTGGGAAATAGCAGAGCTTGACTTGTGGAAGTTGCCATTCTAAATAGTTTTTGTTCCCAAGACAAGGAACATTAACTCCAGATGACAAAACAAGTAAATAATATATCAGTCGGCTGCAATATATGCCACGAGCCTAGGAACCAAATGGGGAAATTACATCTCTTTAATTCATCTATCAATCTACCATCCTTCCATCCATCCATCCACCTATCCATCTATAACCATCCATCCATTCACCTATCCATCTATAACCATCCATCCATCCACCTATCCATCTATAACCATCCATCCATCCACCTATCCATCTATAACCATCCATCCGTCCACCTATCCATCTATAACCATCCATCCATGTCAAATGTTCAACTGTATTCCCCATAGTTCTTCCCCTCATGTCTGTGTTTGTTTAGCTGCTCACGAACAGAGCCTTAGCATCATGCTACTAGACAGGATTTATTACCTTACAACACAACATACACTTTCATTAGACAGGGTTGCCACTTATCAAGATCTTTATTAACAGGTTTAGAGAGTAGGGTTTACTTGCTCAACAGACACAGACCTGGCAACATTGTATTGTATACATGCTTCATGCTTTTCTTATGATTAAAATAAAGGGACATTCTGACTATTTAGTTCAATAGATGAAGTTATTTAATGAACGATGTTAAAAGGAAGAATGATATTGAACTTTGTACTAGTTGCACTGATCTGTATTTGACCCCAGTTGCATTGTGGTAGATGACTCCAATAGTATATGTTGTGAACAGGGATAATGCCTGTTCCTCTGCGGAGCGCTGCTTGATACACGCTGAATCTCATCTCCACGATGACAAAGACCTGATCATTTCTCTATCAGCTCTATCAACACCGTTTTGTATTCCACGTCCCCAGTGGCCCCAACACTCCTCTCCCGGCATATCCATGAGGTCATCGGCCTAATGATTTGTTAAAGAGTGTTTTGAAATTGCAGATCATTTTCATCTGTATGATATTAATGAGCAGATAGGCTTATTAGGCCTTCTGGGATTCCTTGTTGATGGGACCAATCGGGGAGGAGTGAAAAATGATTTCACACGCTCAGCAGGAGTTGTCGGATTGGCCCGTTGTGTTGCGGGCATCATTTAGTTCTCATTGTTCTCATTGGTGAAGCTGCTTGATGGCACAGTGGTTCAGTGTCGCCAATGATTATTGGAGGAATTGGTGCGGTGGTTGTTGTTGTGGTGGTACGCTTAATGCTAATTAGCCTTCCTGTAGGATAATTAGAGGCTCTCGCTAGACAGACCAATTTAACTAGAACCACACTACGCTGTTTTTGTTTAAAAAGCCCTGCTCCACAAGCTCCTGACTTACCTAACTTCACTGTTAAGATTTAAAATGACAAGTTACCAAACCTGTTCACAGGGTTGGTTAACTCTGGAGACTCCTTTGGTGTCGAGAGAGTTAGATAAGTCAGCCTTTAGTTTTCTGCTCCACATGTTTGGAAGGAATGATCTCCAAATTGCATTTGGAATAGATGTGCGTTAGTGTCCCTATGGCAGTTCAGGCAGAGGATAGAGGATTTTTAAAATGAAGAATGTTAGTTTTAGTTTATTGTGTTTCGTGTCTATTGTGTATAATAATGTCTGTCTGTTCAATGTGTTTTATAAGTTTTGTATTGTATTAGATTTCTGATGTATTTTATATGCAGGGCTCCCTCGTAAAAGAGACTCTGGTCTCAATGGTGACTCCCATTAACACACAGTATATATAACACACACACACACACACTCACACAACCACACAACCACAACCTGTAATTATACTCATGCTAACCTAAATCAAATATGGGGGTGAAAACAAGTGTTTATCACCCCTTTGTTGTAAGGGACATTATGTTTGTCAAATTACTATTATTGGAGACATAATGTGTTGTAACCAGAATTTATTGGAGACATAATGTGTTGTAATTGTCACGCCCTGACCATAGTTTGCGTTGTAGGTTTCTATGTTTTGTTTGGTCAGGGTGTGATATGAGTGTGCATTCTATGTTGTATGTCTAGTTTGTCTGTTTCTATGTGTTTGGCCTGATATGGTTCTCAATCAGAGGCAGGTGTTAGTCGTTGTCTCTGATTGGGAGCCATATTTAGGTAGCCTGTTTTGTCTTTGTGGGTTGTGGGTGATTGTTCCTGTTTCTGTATTGTTACCATACGGGACTGTTTCGTTTTCGTTCGTTCACTTTATTGTTTTTGTTCAGTGTTTCTATTTGCTTTATTAAAGTATGGAAACTTACCACGCTGTGCATTGGTCCTCCGATCCTTCCTACTATTCCTCCTCTGACTTTTATTGGAGACATAATGTGTTGTAATCTGACTTTTATTGGAGACATAATGTGTTGTAATCTGACTTTTATTGGAGACATAATGTGTTGTAATCTGACTTTTATTGGAGACATAATGTGTTGTAATCTGACTTTTATTGGAGACATAATGTGTTGTAATCTGACTATTATTGGAGACATAATGTGTTGTAATCTGACTTTTATTGGAGACATAATGTGTTGTAATCTGACTTTTATTGGAGACATAATGTGTTGTAATAGGACTTTTATTGGAGACATAATGTGTTGTAATAGGACTTTTATTGGAGACATAATGTGTTGTAATAGGACTTTTATTGGAGACATGTGTTGTAATAGGACTTTTATTGGAGACATAATGTGTTGTAATAGGACTTTTATTGGAGACATAATGTGTTGTAATAGGACTTTTATTGGAGACATAATGTGTTGTAATAGGACTTTTATTGGAGACATAATGTGTTGTAATCTGACTTATTGGAGACATAATGTGTTGTAATAGGACTTTTATTGGAGACATAATGTGTTGTAATAGGACTTTTATTGGAGACATAATGTGTTGTAATCTGACTTTTATTGGAGACATAATGTGTTGTAATAGGACTTTTATTGGAGACATAATGTGTTGTAATAGGACTTTTATTGGAGACATAATGTGTTGTAATAGGACTTTTATTGGAGACATAATGTGTTGTAATAGGACTTTTATTGGAGACATAATGTGTTGTAATAGGACTTTTATTGGAGACATAATGTGTTGTAATCTGACTTTTATTGGAGACATAATGTGTTGTAATAGGACTTTTATTGGAGACATAATGTGTTGTAATAGGACTTTTATTGGAGACATAATGTGTTGTAATAGGACTTTTATTGGAGACATAATGTGTTGTAATAGGACTTTTATTGGAGACATAATGTGTTGTAATAGGACTTTTATTGGAGACATAATGTTTTGTAATAGGACTTTTATTGGAGACATAATGTGTTGTAATAGGACTTTTATTGGAGACATAATGTGTTGTAATAGGACTTTTATTGGAGACATAATGTGTTGTAATAGGACTTTTATTGGAGACATAATGTGTTGTAATCTGACTATTCTTGGAGACATAATGTGTTGTAATAGGACTTTTATTGGAGACATAATATGTTGTAATAGGACTTTTATTGGAGACATAATGTGTTGTAATAGGACTTTTATTGGAGACATAATGTGTTGTAATAGGACTTTTATTGGAGACATAATGTGTTGTAATAGGACTTTTATTGGAGACATAATGTGTTGTAATAGGACTTTTATTGGAGACATAATGTGTTGTAATAGGACTTTTATTGGAGACATAATGTGTTGTAATAGGACTTTTATTGGAGACATAATGTGTTGTAATAGGACTTTTATTGGAGACATAATGTTTTGTAATAGGACTTTTATTGGAGACATAATGTGTTGTAATAGGACTTTTATTGGAGACATAATGTGTTGTAATAGGACTTTTATTGGAGACATAATGTGTTGTAATAGGACTTTTATTGGAGACATAATGTGTTGTAATCTGACTTTTATTGGAGACATAATGTGTTGTAATAGGACTTTTATTGGAGACATAATATGTTGTAATAGGACTTTTATTGGAGACATAATGTGTTGTAATAGGACTTTTATTGGAGACATAATGTGTTGTAATAGGACTTTTATTGGAGACATAATGTGTTGTAATAGGACTTTTATTGGAGACATAATGTGTTGTAATCTGACTTTTATTGGAGACATAATGTGTTGTAATAGGACTTTTATTGGAGACATAATGTGTTGTAATCTGACTATTATTGGAGACATAATGTGTTGTAATAGGACTTTTATTGGAGACATAATGTGTTGTAATAGGACTTTTATTGGAGACATAATGTGTTGTAATAGGACTTTTATTGGAGACATAATGTGTTGTAATAGGACTTTTATTGGAGACATAATATGTTGTAATAGGACTTTTATTGGAGACATAATGTGTTGTAATCTGACTTTTATTGGAGACATAATGTGTTGTAATAGGACTTTTATTGGAGACATAATGTGTTGTAATAGGACTTTTATTGGAGACATAATGTGTTGTAATCTGACTTATTGGAGACATAATGTGTTGTAATAGGACTTTTATTGGAGACATAATGTGTTGTAATAGGACTTTTATTGTAGACATAATGTGTTGTAATCTGACTTTTATTGGAGACATAATGTGTTGTAATAGGACTTTTATTGGAGACATAATGTGTTGTAATAGGACTTTTATTGGAGACATAATGTGTTGTAATCTGACTTTTATTGGAGACATAATGTGTTGTAATCTGACTATTATTGGAGACATAATGTGTTGTAATCTGACTTTTATTGGAGACATAATGTGTTGTAATCTGACTTTTATTGGAGACATAATGTGTTGTAATCTGACTTTTATTGGAGACATAATGTGTTGTAATCTGACTTTTATTGGAGACATAATGTGTTGTAATAGGACTTTTATTGGAGACATAATGTGTTGTAATAGGACTTTTATTGGAGACATAATGTGTTGTAATAGGACTTTTATTGGAGACATGTGTTGTAATAGGACTTTTATTGGAGACATAATGTGTTGTAATAGGACTTTTATTGGAGACATAATGTGTTGTAATAGGACTTTTATTGGAGACATAATGTGTTGTAATAGGACTTTTATTGGAGACATAATGTATTGTAATCTGACTTATTGGAGACATAATGTGTTGTAATAGGACTTTTATTGGAGACATAATGTGTTGTAATAGGACTTTTATTGGAGACATAATGTGTTGTAATCTGACTTTTATTGGAGACATAATGTGTTGTAATAGGACTTTTATTGGAGACATAATATGTTGTAATAGGACTTTTATTGGAGACATAATGTGTTGTAATAGGACTTTTATTGGAGACATAATGTGTTGTAATCTGACTTTTATTGGAGACATAATGTGTTGTAATAGGACTTTTATTGGAGACATAATGTGTTGTAATAGGACTTTTATTGGAGACATAATGTGTTGTAATAGGACTTTTATTGGAGACATAATGTGTTGTAATAGGACTTTTATTGGAGACATAATGTGTTGTAATCTGACTATTATTGGAGACATAATGTGTTGTAATAGGACTTTTATTGGAGACATAATGTGTTGTAATCTGACTTTTATTGGAGACATAATGTGTTGTAATAGGACTTTTATTGGAGACATAATGTGTTGTAATAGGACTTTTATTGGAGACATAATGTGTTGTAATAGGACTTTTATTGGAGACATAATGTGTTGTAATAGGACTTTTATTGGAGACATAATGTGTTGTAATAGGACTTTTATTGGAGACATAATGTGTTGTAATAGGACTTTTATTGGAGACATAATGTGTTGTAATAGGACTTTTATTGGAGACATAATGTGTTGTAATCTGACTTTTATTGGAGACATAATGTGTTGTAATCTGACTTTTATTGGAGACATAATGTGTTGTAATAGGACTTTTATTGGAGACATAATATGTTGTAATAGGACTTTTATTGGAGACATAATGTGTTGTAATAGGACTTTTATTGGAGACATAATGTGTTGTAATAGGACTTTTATTGGAGACATAATGTGTTGTAATCTGACTTTTATTGGAGACATAATGTGTTGTAATAGGACTTTTATTGGAGACATAATGTGTTGTAATAGGACTTTTATTGGAGACATAATGTGTTGTAATAGGACTTTTATTGGAGACATAATGTGTTGTAATAGGACTTTTATTGGAGACATAATGTGTTGTAATAGGACTTTTATTGTAGACATAATGTGTTGTAATAGGACTTTTATTGGAGACATAATGTGTTGTAATAGGACTTTTATTGGAGACATAATGTGTTGTAATAGGACTTTTATTGGAGACATAATATGTTGTAATAGGACTTTTATTGGAGACATAATGTGTTGTAATCTGACTTTTATTGGAGACATAATGTGTTGTAATAGGACTTTTATTGGAGACATAATGTGTTGTAATAGGACTTTTATTGGAGACATAATGTGTTGTAATCTGACTTATTGGAGACATAATGTGTTGTAATAGGACTTTTATTGGAGACATAATGTGTTGTAATAGGACTTTTATTGGAGACATAATGTGTTGTAATCTGACTTTTATTGGAGACATAATGTGTTGTAATAGGACTTTTATTGGAGACATAATGTGTTGTAATAGGACTTTTATTGGAGACATAATGTGTTGTAATCTGACTTTTATTGGAGACATAATGTGTTGTAATCTGACTATTATTTGAGACATAATGTGTTGTAATCTGACTATTATTGGAGACATAATGTGTTGTAATCTGACTTTTATTGGAGACATAATGTGTTGTAATCTGACTTTTATTGGAGACATAATGTGTTGTAATCTGACTTTTATTGGAGACATAATGTGTTGTAATCTGACTTTTATTGGAGACATAATGTGTTGTAATAGGACTTTTATTGGAGACATAATGTGTTGTAATAGGACTTTTATTGGAGACATAATGTGTTGTAATAGGACTTTTATTGGAGACATAATGTGTTGTAATAGGACTTTTATTGGAGACATAATGTGTTGTAATAGGACTTTTATTGGAGACATAATGTGTTGTAATAGGACTTTTATTGGAGACATAATGTGTTGTAATAGGACTTTTATTGGAGACATAATGTGTTGTAATCTGACTTTATTGGAGACATAATGTGTTGTAATAGGACTTTTATTGGAGACATAATGTGTTGTAATAGGACTTTTATTGGAGACATAATGTGTTGTAATCTGACTTTTATTGGAGACATAATGTGTTGTAATAGGACTTTTATTGGAGACATAATATGTTGTAATAGGACTTTTATTGGAGACATAATGTGTTGTAATAGGACTTTTATTGGAGACATAATGTGTTGTAATCTGACTTTTATTGGAGACATAATGTGTTGTAATAGGACTTTTATTGGAGACATAATGTGTTGTAATAGGACTTTTATTGGAGACATAATGTGTTGTAATAGGACTTTTATTGGAGACATAATGTGTTGTAATAGGACTTTTATTGGAGACATAATGTGTTGTAATAGGACTTTTATTGTAGACATAATGTGTTGTAATCTGACTTTTATTGGAGACATAATGTGTTGTAATAGGACTTTTATTGGAGACATAATATGTTGTAATAGGACTTTTATTGGAGACATAATGTGTTGTAATAGGACTTTTATTGGAGACATAATGTGTTGTAATAGGACTTTTATTGGAGACATAATGTGTTGTAATCTGACTTTTATTTTGGAGACATAATGTGTTGTAATAGGACTTTTATTGGAGACATAATGTGTTGTAATAGGACTTTTATTGGAGACATAATGTGTTGTAATAGGACTTTTATTGGAGACATAATGTGTTGTAATAGGACTTTTATTGGAGACATAATGTGTTGTAATAGGACTTTTATTGTAGACATAATGTGTTGTAATCTGACTTTTATTGGAGACATAATGTGTTGTAATAGGACTTTTATTGGAGACATAATATGTTGTAATAGGACTTTTATTGGAGACATAATGTGTTGTAATAGGACTTTTATTGGAGACATAATGTGTTGTAATAGGACTTTTATTGGAGACATAATGTGTTGTAATAGGACTTTTATTGGAGACATAATGTGTTGTAATCTGACTTTTATTGGAGACATAATGTGTTGTAATAGGACTTTTATTGTAGACATAATGTGTTGTAATCTGACTTTTATTGGAGACATAATGTGTTGTAATAGGACTTTTATTGGAGACATAATGTGTTGTAATAGGACTTTTATTGGAGACATAATATGTTGTAATAGGACTTTTATTGGAGACATAATGTGTTGTAATCTGACTTTTATTGGAGACATAATGTGTTGTAATAGGACTTTTATTGGAGACATAATGTGTTGTAATAGGACTTTTATTGGAGACATAATGTGTTGTAATCTGACTTATTGGAGACATAATGTGTTGTAATAGGACTTTTATTGGAGACATAATGTGTTGTAATAGGACTTTTATTGTAGACATAATGTGTTGTAATCTGACTTTTATTGGAGACATAATGTGTTGTAATAGGACTTTTATTGGAGACATAATGTGTTGTAATAGGACTTTTATTGGAGACATAATGTGTTGTAATCTGACTTATTGGAGACATAATGTGTTGTAATAGGACTTTTATTGGAGACATAATGTGTTGTAATCTGACTTTTATTGGAGACATAATGTGTTGTAATAGGACTTTTATTGGAGACATAATGTGTTGTAATCTGACTATTATTGGAGACATAATGTGTTGTAATAGGACTTTTATTGGAGACATAATGTGTTGTAATAGGACTTTTATTGGAGACATAATGTGTTGTAATAGGACTTTTATTGGAGACATAATGTGTTGTAATAGGACTTTTATTGGAGACATAATGTGTTGTAATAGGACTTTTATTGGAGACATAATATGTTGTAATAGGACTTTTATTGGAGACATAATGTGTTGTAATCTGACTTTTATTGGAGACATAATGTGTTGTAATAGGACTTTTATTGGAGACATAATGTGTTGTAATCTGACTATTATTGGAGACATAATATGTTGTAATAGGACTTTTATTGGAGACATAATGTGTTGTAATCTGACTATTATTGGAGACATAATGTGTTGTAATCTGACTTTTATTGGTGACATAATGTGTTGTAATCTGACTTTTATTGGAGACAATGTGTTGTAATAGGACTTTTATTGGAGACATAATGTGTTGTAATCTGACTATTATTGGAGACATAATGTGTTGTAATCTGACTTTTATTGGAGACAATGTGTTGTAATAGGACTTTTATTGGAGACATAATGTGTTGTAATAGGACTTTTATTGGAGACATAATGTGTTGTAATAGGACTTTTATTGGAGACATAATGTGTTGTAATAGGACTTTTATTGGAGACATAATGTGTTGTAATAGGACTTTTATTGGAGACATAATGTGTTGTAATAGGACTTTTATTGGAGACATAATATGTTGTAATAGGACTTTTATTGGAGACATAATGTGTTGTAATCTGACTTTTATTGGAGACATAATGTGTTGTAATAGGACTTTTATTGGAGACATAATGTGTTGTAATCTGACTATTATTGGAGACATAATGTGTTGTAATAGGACTTTTATTGGAGACATAATGTGTTGTAATCTGACTTTTATTGGAGACATAATGTGTTGTAATAGGACTTTTATTGGAGACATAATGTGTTGTAATCTGACTTTTATTGGAGACATAATGTGTTGTAATCTGACTATTATTGGAGACATAATGTGTTGTAATCTGACTATTATTGGAGACATAATGTGTTGTAATCTGACTATTATTGGAGACATAATGTGTTGTAATCTGACTTTTATTGGTGACATAATGTGTTGTAATCTGACTTTTATTGGAGACAATGTGTTGTAATAGGACTTTTATTGGAGACATAATGTGTTGTAATCTGACTATTATTGGAGACATAATGTGTTGTAATCTGACTTTTATTGGAGACAATGTGTTGTAATAGGACTTTTATTGGAGACATAATGTGTTGTAATAGGACTTTTATTGGAGACATAATGTGTTGTAATAGGACTTTTATTGGAGACATAATGTGTTGTAATAGGACTTTTATTGGAGACATAATGTGTTGTAATAGGACTTTTATTGGAGACATAATGTGTTGTAATCTGACTTTTATTGGAGACATAATGTGTTGTAATAGGACTTTTATTGGAGACATAATGTGTTGTAATAGGACTTTTATTGGAGACATAATGTGTTGTAATCTGACTATTATTGGAGACATAATGTGTTGTAATAGGACTTTTATTGGAGACATAATGTGTTGTAATAGGACTTTTATTGGAGACATAATATGTTGTAATAGGACTTTTATTGGAGACATAATGTGTTGTAATATGACTATTATTGGAGACATAATGTGTTGTATTAGGACTTTTATTGGAGACATAATATGTTGTAATAGGACTTTTATTGGAGACATAATGTGTTGTAATAGGACTATTATTGGAGACATAATGTGTTGTAATATGACTTTTATTGGAGACATAATGTGTTGTAATCTGACTATTATTGGAGACATAATGTGTTGTAATATGACTATTATTGGAGACATAATGTGTTGTAATAGGACTTTTATTGGAGACATAATGTGTTGTAATCTGACTTATTGGAGACATAATGTGTTGTAATATGACTATTATTGGAGACATAATGTGTTGTAATCTGACTATTATTGGAGACATAATGTGTTGTAATATGACTTTTATTGGAGACATAATGTGTTGTAATAGGACTTTTATTGGAGACATAATATGTTGTAATAGGACTTTTATTGGAGACATAATGTGTTGTAATATGACTATTATTGGAGACATAATGTGTTGTAATAGGACTTTTATTGGAGACATAATATGTTGTAATAGGACTTTTATTGGAGACATAATGTGTTGTAATAGGACTATTATTGGAGACATAATGTGTTGTAATATGACTATTATTGGAGACATAATGTGTTGTAATCTGACTATTATTGGAGACATAATGTGTTGTAATCTGACTATTATTGGAGACATAATGTGTTGTAATCTGACTATTATTGGAGACATAATGTGTTGTAATCTGACTATTATTGGAGACATAATGTGTTGTAACCTGACTTTTATTGGAGACATAATGTGTTGTAATCTGACTATTATTGGAGACATAATGTGTTGTAATCTGACTATTATTGGAGACATAATGTGTTGTAATAGGACTTTTATTGGAGACATAATGTGTTGTAATAGGACTTTTATTGGAGACATAATGTGTTGTAATAGGACTTTTATTGGAGACATAATGTGTTGTAATCTGACTATTATTGGAGACATAATGTGTTGTAATAGGACTTTTATTGGAGACATAATGTGTTGTAATCTGACTATTATTGGAGACATAATGTGTTGTATTAGGACTTTTATTGGAGACATAATATGTTGTAATAGGACTTTTATTGGAGACATAATGTGTTGTAATAGGACTATTATTGGAGACATAATGTGTTGTAATATGACTTTTATTGGAGACATAATGTGTTGTAATCTGACTATTATTGGAGACATAATGTGTTGTAATATGACTATTATTGGAGACATAATGTGTTGTAATAGGACTTTTATTGGAGACATAATGTGTTGTAATCTGACTATTATTGGAGACATAATGTGTTGTAATATGACTATTATTGGAGACATAATGTGTTGTAATCTGACTATTATTGGAGACATAATGTGTTGTAATATGACTTTTATTGGAGACATAATGTGTTGTAATAGGACTTTTATTGGAGACATAATATGTTGTAATAGGACTTTTATTGGAGACATAATGTGTTGTAATATGACTATTATTGGAGACATAATGTGTTGTAATAGGACTTTTATTGGAGACATAATATGTTGTAATAGGACTTTTATTGGAGACATAATGTGTTGTAATAGGACTATTATTGGAGACATAATGTGTTGTAATATGACTATTATTGGAGACATAATGTGTTGTAATCTGACTATTATTGGAGACATAATGTGTTGTAATCTGACTATTATTGGAGACATAATGTGTTGTAATCTGACTATTATTGGAGACATAATGTGTTGTAATCTGACTATTATTGGAGACATAATGTGTTGTAATCTGACTTTTATTGGAGACATAATGTGTTGTAATCTGACTATTATTGGAGACATAATGTGTTGTAATCTGACTATTATTGGAGACATAATGTGTTGTAATAGGACTTTTATTGGAGACATAATGTGTTGTAATAGGACTTTTATTGGAGACATAATGTGTTGTAATAGGACTTTTATTGGAGACATAATGTGTTGTAATCTGACTATTATTGGAGACATAATGTGTTGTAATAGGACTTTTATTGGAGACATAATGTGTTGTAATCTGACTATTATTGGAGACATAATGTGTTGTAATAGGACTTTTATTGGAGACATAATGTGTTGTAATAGGACTTTTATTGGAGACATAATATGTTGTTATAGGACTTTTATTGGAGACATAATGTGTTGTAATCTGACTATTATTGGAGACATAATGTGTTGTAATAGGACTTTTATTGGAGACATAATGTGTTGTAATCTGACTTTTATTGGAGACATAATGTGTTGTAATAGGACTTTTATTGGAGACATAATGTGTTGTAATAGGACTTTTATTGGAGACATAATATGTTGTAATAGGACTTTTATTGGAGACATAATGTGTTGTAATAGGACTTTTATTGGAGACATAATGTGTTGTAATCTGACTATTATTGGAGACATAATGTGTTGTAATAGGACTTTTATTGGAGACATAATGTGTTGTAATAGGACTTTTATTGGAGACATAATGTGTTGTAATCTGACTATTATTGGAGACATAATGTGTTGTAATCTGACTATTATTGGAGACATAATGTGTTGTAATAGGACTTTTATTGGAGACATAATGTGTTGTAATAGGACTTTTATTGGAGACATAATGTGTTGTAATCTGACTATTATTGGAAACATAATGTGTTGTAATCTGACTTATTGGAGACATAATGTGTTGTAATAGGACTTTTATTGGAGACATAATGTGTTGTAATAGGACTTTTATTGGAGACATAATGTGTTGTAATAGGACTTTTATTGGAGACATAATGTGTTGTAATAGGACTTTTATTGGAGACATAATGTGTTGTAATAGGACTTTTATTGGAGACATAATGTGTTGTAATCTGATTTATTGGAGACATAATGTGTTGTAATCTGATTTATTGGAGACATAATGTGTTGTAATCTGACTATTATTGGAGACATAATGTGTTGTAATCTGACTTTTATTGGAGACATAATGTGTTGTAATAGGACTTTTATTGGAGACATAATGTGTTGTAATAGGACTTTTATTGGAGACATAATGTGTTGTAATAGGACTTTTATTGGAGACATAATGTTTTGTAGTAGGACTTTTATTGGAGACATAATGTGTTGTAATAGGACTATTATTGGAGACATAATGTGTTGTAATCTGACTTTTATTGGAGACATAATTTGTTGTAATATGACTATTATTGGAGACATAATGTGTTGTAATATGACTATTATTGGAGACATAATGTGTTGTAATATGACTATTATTGGAGACATAATGTGTTGTAATAGGACTTTTATTGGAGACATAATGTGTTGTAATAGGACTTTTATTGGAGACATAATGTGTTGTAATAGGACTTTTATTGGAGACATAATGTGTTGTAATAGGACTTTTATTGGAGACATAATGTGTTGTAATAGGACTTTTATTGGAGACATAATGTGTTGTAATAGGACTTTTATTGGAGACATAATGTGTTGTAATAGGACTTTTATTGGAGACATAATGTGTTGTAATAGGACTTTTATTGGAGACATAATGTGTTGTAATAGGACTTTTATTGGAGACATAATGTGTTGTAATAGGACTTTTATTGGAGACATAATGTGTTGTAATAGGACTTTTATTGGAGACATAATGTGTTGTAATCTGACTTTTATTGGAGACATAATGTGTTGTAATAGGCCTTTTATTGGAGACATAATGTGTTGTAATCTGACTATTATTGGAGACATAATGTGTTGTAATCTGTTAAGGTCGGCTGTCTTGTCTTAAGGTTAAGGTCTGCTGTCTTGTCTTAAGGTTAAGGTCTGCTGGCTTGTCTTAAGGTTAAGGTCTGCTGTCTTGTCTTAAGGTTAAGGTTTGCTGTCTTGTCTTAAGATTAAGGTCTGCTGTCTTGTCTTAAGGTTAAGGTTTGCTGTCTTGTCTTAAGGTTAAGGTCTGCTGTCTTGTCTTAAGGTTAAGGTCTGAATTCTTGTATTAGGGTTAAGGTTTGCTGTCTTGTCTTAAGCCTAGGGTCTGCTGTCTTGTCTTAAGGTTAAGGTTTGCTGTCTTGAATGCCAAGAGTGTGCAAAGCTGTCATCAAGGCAAAATGTGGCTAGTTTGTAGAATCTCAAATATAAAATATATTTTCATTTGTTTAACACTTATTTTGGTTACTACATGATTCCATATGTGTTATTTCATGTCTTCACTATTATTCTACAATGTAGAAAGTAGTAAAAAATAAAGAAAAACCCCAGAATGAGTAGGTGTGTGCAAACTTTTGACTGGAACTGTAGATACAGAAAGTAAACAGCATAGTTGATCATTTCCACAACAACTAAGCGTGTTGACGCGTGATACTCAACTGCTCCGCTGTAACGGTGCCCTGGCTTCCACGCTGTGAACAGCGTGAAGTGAACCCGTGCACGTGCGCAGATACTGTGTGTGACTGTGTGAGAGCGAAGTTTTGGATCACGCTCATCTCAATATCTGCTGTGCTGCTTGTGGCAACATTATTTTGTCTGCCTTTAAGGCATGGGATCAATGTGTTTCAGTCATGAATGTGATGTGACTTTATGTCCAGAATTAGTATCACGATTTCAGTCATGTGATGGTGCTGGTTCCTACATTAAAGTAGCCATGTTCTTTACTTGGTACCATTAAGTCAGTCTTGTCCACAGCTCCAACCTCTTGTGCACAGCTAGTTATCTTTATT
Organism: Salvelinus alpinus; assembly: GCF_045679555.1. Lineage (NCBI taxonomy): Eukaryota > Metazoa > Chordata > Actinopteri > Salmoniformes > Salmonidae > Salvelinus > Salvelinus alpinus. The sequence goes on from NC_092117.1 coordinate 28,112,817, forward strand.
TAGCTTGGCAAATGGAGGCGGATGAAGGTCACCATAAAATGGCTGCCACAGAATGGTGTGTCTTACTAGTTTCCTGTCCAAACTGGCCATCCACATTAGTCAAACTGCCACTGTGTGAAAGAGGGGGGGAGGGAGAGAGAGATTGCTGTTGAACTAAGATGTATGGTAATACATCTATTATTTACACAGGCATTAGGGAGTTCTGTTGTTGTCCCAGCACACCGCTAGCTAGGCCTGGGCTGCATACGACTGCATGCAGAACACTTTATCATGTTTTTACCCCATTAATATTTAAAAACGTCAATGACTTGCCATATACGAACTTCATATGCTGGGGGGATGGTGGAGGGAAAATATGCATTAAAATTAATTTTATTTTCTGTGAGAGGGTCGGGAAATCGATTAATCTTGATGTATGATTTAATGCAGGGTAGGAGAGGCAAGAGGAATGGATACAGCTGTTCTGGTTGGAGGGGCTATATATTATAGTTGGTGTGTTTGACAGCTTCTGACGGAAAGAGCTGAGGAATATCAGACAGGTGAGCCAACTGGAAAAAATTATTGGAGGATACAAACTGTTTCCAGGGACTGGTATAAACCATGCCGTTAACCGAACAGGAAAAACACTTTTTTTTCCTTTTTTTTTCTCCGCCTGTTCACCTCTCCACCTACCGCCAAAATTTGTCAATATTTATGGTGTCCCTCCCCTCTTTGTGGAACATCTTGTTCGTTTAAATATCTAGTCATATGCTTGTGTCCGTCTGGCTGTAATTTATTTTGTTGTGGCCATTTTTGGGAGAATTGAGATTTAGCACCCGTCAGATGAATGTGCCAGGTAATATAACACTACTGGAGAGAGTGACACAACTATTTACTGACCGCTTTAAAGGTTTGTAACTTGTCACAGTTTGCAACTTGTTGTCTCTCTCACTGGGTCCAGGGCTGTAAATAGAAAACTGTGTGGATAAATGATGAGGGAGTGTCTGTCGGGAGGGAGTGTCTGTCGGGAGGGAGTGTCTGTCGGGAGGGAGTGTCTGTCGGGAGGGAGTGTCTGTCGGGAGGGAGTGTCTGTCGGGAGGGAGTGTCTGTCGGGAGGGAGTGTCTGTCGGGAGGGAGTGTCTGTCGGGAGGGAGTGTCTGTCGGGAGGGAGTGTCTGTCGGGAGGGAGTGTCTGTCGGGAGGGAGTGTCTGTCGGGAGGGAGTGTCTGTCGGGAGGGAGTGTCTGTCAGGGGGGAGTGTCTGTCGGTGGCAAAACAGTTGGCTCCTTTCACTCAGACAGACAGACAGACAGACAGACAGAGACCGACTGACCGACCGACCGACCCTGTGTGAGTGTGTCTTCCTCAACAGCTGACCATATGGTTCTGTACCTCAGAGAGTGAAAGGGATAGAGACGGGGCAGAGAGAGCAACATAGATGGTGGGAGAGAGAGATCCTCTCTAGCTACCCAGCTAGTTGGCACCAGTGCCCCTCTCTGCCAAGGAGAGGCCTGTGTTCCACTGCACTATACATTCCATTCCATTTATGAACATATTTCAGTGGTCAACAAGACTAGTAATCAACAATCAGTTAAACATCTGTTACTGTCTATTAATAAACGCTTCGTCGCAGATTTACCGCGGGGACGACGGCTGGTGGGGTTCGCTCCAAAACGTATGTGGAGCGGGCAGGCAGAGGCCGACACCGTTTGTAAATGTGAGACAGATTAGAGAGCGGGAGACAACTAAATTAAAACGCCAAACGACCGCGGCCAGATGGAGCGCCATATAACAAATGGAAGAAGTTGTAGAGGTGTCAGATGTACAGACGATGCGGGGGAATTGATTTGGGAGAGCAGATCTAATGGTTATATTGTCACTTAGCAGACTGAGAGTGGGTCTGTATAGGTCTGTGGCCTCCTGGTTGGTAGGACATTCATTCACACATATGGAGTGGTTCTGTATAGGTCTGTGGCCTCCTGGTTGGTAGGACATTCATTCACACATAGGGAGTGGTTCTGTCTACAGTGTCGTTTAGAAGCTGTTCAGTGATTGGAGAGGGAAGTGAACATGGTTACTGGGGTCTTCACATTGGAACTGTTGTTGTCAACACATAGCTGGATGTTCAATATTAACTGGTGCTTTCCTGTCTAAATGATACTTAACCTGCGCTGACCTCTCATTGGATTACATTTGATTTGGGGTGTAGCCTCAGGCCTAGTGTAGTGTTGTTGATAGGTTGTAGTTTAGGGAAGTATATTCTATGTGGAGTAGAATATGTCTGTTATACAGTATTAATGGTTGTTTAGGAGCAGAATAGGAGTGTGTTTTAACAGTAGTTTGTGCTATTACATAATAGTCAATAATGGTAACTTGTGTACAATAAATCAATAATGCAAATATAACTAACATTTAATTGAGACATACAGTGCATTAGGAAAGTATTCAAACCCTTCACTTTTTCAACCAAAGAATTATGCTACAGCCTTATTCTAAAAAGGATGAAATAAATGAAAAAGCTAATCAATCTACAAACAATATCCCGTAATGAGAAAGCAAAAACTGTTTTTTAGACATTTTTGCAAATGTATTAAAAATAGAAAACAGAAATACCTTATTTACAAATACATTTAATCTCAGTTTTTCACAATTCCTGACATTTAATCCTTGTAAAAATTCCCTGTTTTAGGTCAGTTAGGATCACCACTTTATTTTAAGAATGTGAAATGTCAGAATAATAGTAGAGAGAATTATTTATTTCAGCTTTTATTTATTTCATCACATTCCTAGTGGGTCAGAAGTTTACATACACTCAATTAGTATTTGGTTGCATTGCCTTTAAATTTTTTTACTTGGGTCAAACGTTTCGGGTAGCCTTCCACAAGCTTCCCACAATAAGTTGGGTGAATTTTGGCCCATTCCTCCTGACAGAGCTTGTGTAACTGAGTCAGGTTTGTAGGCCTCCTTGCTCGCACACGCTTTTTCAGTTCTATCCACACATTTTCTATGGGATTGAGGTCAGGGCTTTGTTTGATGGCCACTCCAATACCTTGACTTTGTTGTCCTTAAGCCATTTGCCACAACTTTGGAAGTATGTTTGGGGTCATTGTCCATTTGGAAGACCCATTTGCGACCAAGCTTTAACTTCCTGATTGATGTCTTGAGATTTTGCTTCAATATATCCACATCATTTTCCTTCCTCCTCATGATGCCATCTATTTTGTGAAGTGCACCGGTCCCTCCTGCAGCAAAGCACCCCCACAACATGATGCTGCCACCCCCGTGCTTCACGGTTGGGATGGTGTTCTTCGGCTTGCAAGCCTCCCCCTTTTTCCTCCAAACATACCGATGTTCATTATGGCCAAACAGTTCTATTTTTGTTTCATCAGACCAGAGGACATTTCTCCAAAAATACGATCTTTGTCCCCATGTGCAGTTGCAAACCGTAGTCTGGCTTTTTTATGGCGGTTTTAGAGCAGTGGCTTCTTCCTTGCTGAGCGGCCTTTCAGGTTATGTCGATATAGGACTCGTTTTACTTTAGATATAGATACTTTTGTACCTGTTTCCCCCAGCATCTTCACAAGATCATTTGCTGTTGTTCTGGGATTGATTTGCACTTTTCGCACCAAAATACATTCATCTCTAGAAGACAGAACGCATCTCCTTACTGAGCGGTATGACGGCTGCGTGGTCCCATGGTGTTTATACTTGCGTACTATTGTTTGTACAGATGAACGTGGTACCTTCAGGCGTTTGGAAATTGCTCCCAAGGATGAACCAGACTTGTGGAGGTCTACATTTTTTTCTGAGGTCTTGGCTGATTTCTTTTGATTTTCCCATGTCAAGCAAAGAGGTACTGAGTTTGAAGGTAGACCTTGAAATACATCCACAGGTACACCTCCAATTGACTCAAATGATGTCAATTAGCCTATCAGAAGCTTCTAAAGCCATGACATCATTTTCTGGAATTTTCCAAGCTGTTTAAAGGCACACTCAACTTAGTGTATGTAAACTTCTGACCCACTGGAATTGTGATACAGTGAATTATACGTTAAATAATCTGTCTGTAAACAATTGTTGGAAAAATTACTTGTGTCGTGCACAAAGTAGATGTACTAACCAACTTGCCAAAACTATAGTTTATTAACAAGAAATTTGTGGAGTGGTTGAAAAATGAGTTTTAATGACACCAATCTAAGTGTATGTAAACTTCCGACTTCAACTGTACATAAGTATTCAGACCCTTTGCTATGAGACTCGAAATTGAGCTCAGATGCATCCTGTTTCCATTGATCATCCTTGAGATGTTTCTACAACTTGATTGGAGTCCACCTGTGGTAAATTCAATTGATTGGACATGATTTGGAAAGGCTCACATCTGTCTATATAAGGTCCCACAGTTGACAGTGCATGTCAGAGCAAAAACCGAGCCATGAGGTCAAAGAAATTGTCCGTAGAGCTCCGTGACAGGATCGTGTTGGCACAGATCTGGGGAAGGGTATCAAAACATTTCTGCAGCATTGAAGGTCCCCAAGAACACAGTGGCCTCCATCATTCTTAAATGGAAGAAGTTTTGAACCACCAAGACTCTTCCTAGAGCTGGCCGCCCGGCCAAACTGAGCAACGGGGGAGTAGGGTGACCAAGAACCTGATGGTCACTCTGACAGAGCTCCTGAGTTCCTCTGTGGAGATGGGAGAACCTTCCAGAAGGACAGCCATCTCTACAGCACTCCTCCAATCAGGCCTTTATGGTAGAGTGGCCAGACGAAAACCACTCCTCACTAAAAGGCACATGACAGCCCGCTTGGAGTTTGCCACCTAAAGGACTCTCAGACCATGAGAAACAAGATTATCTGGCCTAATGAAACCAAGATTGAACTCTTTGGCTTGAATGCCAAGCGTCACGTCTGGAGGAAACCTGGCACCTTCCCTACGGTGAAGCATGGTGGTGGCAACATCATGCTGTGGGGATGTTTTTCAGCGGCAGGGACTGGGCGAATAGTCGGGATCGAGGGAAATATAAAAGGAGCAAAGTACAGAGATCCTTGATGAAAACCTGCTCCAGAGCACTCAGGAGACTGGGGTGAAGGTCCACCTTCCAACAGGACAACGACCCTAAGCACATAGCCAAGACAACGCAGGAGTGGCTTCGAGACAAGTCTCTGAATGTCCTTGAGTGACCCAGCCAGAGCCCAGACTTGAACCCAATCGAACATCTCTGGAGAGACCTGAAAATAGCTGTGAGGTGACGCTCCACATTCAACCTGACAAAGCTTGAGGACCTGTAGAGAAGAATGGGAGAAACTCCCCAAATACAGGTGTGCCAAGCTTGTAACGTCATACCCAAGATGACTCGAGGCTGTAATCACTGCCAAGGTGCTTCAAATAAGTATTGAGTAAAGAATCTGAATACTTATGTAAATGTGATATTTCATTATTTATTTTTTTGTAATACATTTGTAATTTTTTTAATACATTTTACAATAAGGCTGTAACTTAACAAAGTGGAAAAGTCAAGTGGTCTGAATACTTTCCGAATGCACCGTATCCTGCAGAGCTTTGGTTTAGTTTACAGTATGTGACTTGTTTTGTCATAAAGGTACTGTGACTTGTCTAGACTTCGTTTTGTTGATCTTTCCCTAGGAATACTGCTCTGAGGACTGCTCTTTAGGTTATAGAAGTATGAGCATATCTGTTTATAGTAAATGGATGTGCAGCAATAGCGTAAGGAGAGAGTTCGTTTTGTTTGGGTTAAAGACTGCATATAAAATGAAATAGATCATGAGCACTGCCATTATGATAATGGTTCACACCATTTCCCACGTCGTGTCATATTTTATTTCTGAGCTTGTGGGATCGCTCCGAAAACACAAAGAAGAAAAAAATATTTGTAGAGACTGTTCAGCTTTACGACTCCTTATATCTTATCTACGACCCCTTATATCTTATCTACGACCCCTTATGTCTGCTCTACGACCCCTTATATCTGCTCAACGACCCCTTATGTCTTATCTACGACCCCTTATGTCTGCTCTACGACCCCTTATATCTGCTCAACGACCCCTTATGTCTGCTCTACAACCCCTTATGTCTGCTCTACGACCCCTTATGTCTGCTCTTCGACCCCTTTATATCTGCTCAACAACCCCTTTTATACCCCTTTATGAAAAACAGAACAGACAGTTTTTACTGAACTGAATGCAATTTATTCAGTCGGATCTGAAGATGAGCCAATTTGAGAGCGATTAGCTTGCGGTTAATGAACCCGTAGAGTCTGGAGAGGAACGGTAATTACTCTGTAATGTAGAGCCTTTTAAGTCCCAATACTGTAGCAGTCCTGGCTGGCCTAACGTATGATTTTACATTTTGTTTTGGAATAAAGTGGTCACTGCCATTTGTCTAGTTCATTTACAGCACCATTATTTGGACGTTTAAAAAATTATGCATTATGTCTTGTTCGTGCCATTGCTCCTTTCAATGTATGGACTGACTTTAGTATTCCCCAGTTGATAGGACAATAACACAACTAGTACTGTAATACTTCAACCTGCTCTCACTAGGCTAGTCTTCTCTCTTGACATACGTAACCTGTTAACACTTCATGTACAGTCATTTGTTTCTTTAATCTTTGTCTGTTTTTATCTTTATTTCTTGTTTCTTTTGAGGCATCATTACTAGAATCTCCCATATCATCACTCACCAGAAATCTCTTTGTATTTTGTCCAGGAGATGTATTTTCTTCCGTGCGGTTACTTACCCCTCTCTTTACCTCTGGCCCAGATAGGAGAGGGCTGGACTGACAGGTACTATTTGTTATGAGGACGAGACAGGGCCGACACACACTAGATTATAAAACACAGAGACGTGCAGAGATCAGATAAACAATTTGCCACCAAACTTGGCTACCCATAATTCTCTCTGCCAGTCTGCTCAATGTCGGTTGGGGGGGAAGGAGAGAGGGCGGGAGGGAGATATGTAGGGGGGTGGGAGAGAAGGATGGAGAGAGGCGGGATATGAGCACAAATGAACAGTGAGAAATCCACCTGGCTGATAGCAGTCAGGTTAGCATTTTTCTCTCTCTCTCGCTCTCACTCTCGCTCTCTCTGGGTTAATTCAATGGATGAAAAGCTGGCCTGTGTGATGTGTCATATATCACCGACAGGGCATCAGTAATCTTTGCTCAAGGTCACAGATAACAGACAGATAGACATGTGAATGAGATGGAAAAAAGCAACTCATCCTTTTCTGCTCCCACCACGGAGGAGATAAAGGAAGATTTATGACTCATCTCAGACCACAGAGCGGCCGCAGTGGCCGTTTTTCACCGGTTCCAAAAATTGGTGCTGGAAAGCAATCTGCTTGTGTCTGTGTCCGTCAGGTGCTGCGGAAGGAAATTGGGTCCTTCAGGCTTTTTACTCCGCAGTCAGCTATTTTCTTTATAGCAGTTTTGTTTTTAATGGTATCCATAAATACAGTATATGTAGGGTTATAAGTACCTTTATCACCCGAAGTGGTATGTGTCCGTGTGTTTGTGTGTGATGTGGCCATTGCCAGCAATCCTTTGGTGCCTGGCTTTTGAAGTGAACGCCCTGCCCTCAGTGATAGGCTAGGCAAAGTTATAAAGATGGCTATAGTTTTCAGTGTGTTGAATGATTTGACACTGAAGACATGATATTAAAGACATCACTACTTTCTTGTTCAGCTTGATTGACAGACATATACAGTATAAACTGAACAAAAATATAAATTCAACATGCAACAACGATTTTAATGAGTTACAGTTCATACACTGCTCAAAAAAATAAAGGGAACACTTAAACAACACAATGTAACTCCAAGTCAATGACACTTCTGTGAAATCAAACTGTCCAATTAGGAAGCAACACTGATTGACAATAAATTTCACATGCTGTTGTGCAAATGGAATAGACAAAAGGTGGAAATTATAGGCAATTAGTAAGACACCCACAAAAAAGGAGTGATTCTGCAGGTGGTGACCACAGACAACTTCTCAGTTCCTATGCTTCCTGGCTGATGTTTTGGTCACTTTTGAATGCTGGCGGTGCTCTCACTCTAGTGGTAGCATGAGACGGAGTCTACAACCCACACAAGTGGCTCAGGTAGTGCAGTTCATCCAGGATGGCACATCAATGCGAGCTGTGGCAAAAAGGTTTGCTGTGTCTGTCAGTGTAGTGTCCAGAGCATGGAGGCGCTACCAGGAGACAGGCCAGTACATCAGGAGACGTGGAGGAGGCCATAGGAGGGCAACAACCCAGCAGCAGGACCGCTACCTCCGCCTTTGTGCAAGGAGGTGCACTGCCAGAGCCCTGCAAAATGACCTCCAGCAGGCCACAAATGTGCATGTGTCTGCTCAAACGGTCAGAAACAGACTCCATGAGGGTGGTATGAGGGCCCGACATCCACAGGTGGGGGATGTGCTTACAGCCCAGCACCGTGCAGGGCGTTTGGCATTTGCCTGAGAACACCAAGATTGGCAAATTCGCCACTGGCGCCCTGTGCTCTTCACAGATGAAAGCAGGTTCACACTGAGCACATGAGCACATGTGACAGACGTGACAGAGTCTGGAGACGCCGTGGAGAACGTTCTGCTGCCTGCAACATCCTCCAGCATGACCGGTTTGGCGGTGGGTCAGTCATGGTGTGGGGTGGCATTTCTTTGTGGGGCTGCACAGCCCTCCATGTGTTCGCCAGAGGTAGCCTGACTGCCATTAGGTACCGAGATGAGATCCTCAGACCCCTTGTGAGACCATATGCTGACACATGCACATTTGTGGCCTGCTGGAGGTCATTTTGCAGGGCTCTGGCAGTGCACCTCCTTGCACAAAGGCGGAGGTAGCGGTCCTGCTGCTGGGTTGTTGCCCTCCTACGGCCTCCTCCACGTCTCCTGATGTACTGGCCTGTCTCCTGGTAGCGCCTCCATGCTCTGGACACTACGCTGACAGACACAGCAAAGCTTTTTGCCACAGCTCGCATTGATGTGCCATCCTGGATGAGCTGCACTACCTGAGCCACTTCTGTGGGTTGTAGACTCCGTCTCATGCTACCACTAGAGTGAGAGCACCGCCAGCATTCAAAAGTGACCAAAACATCAGCCAGGAAGCATAGGAACTGAGAAGTGGTCTGTGGTCACCACCTGCAGAATCACTCCTTTTTTGGGGGTGTCTTGCTAATTGCCTATAATTTCCACCTTTTGTCTATTGCATTTGCACAACAGCATGTGAAATTTATTGTCAATCAGTGTTGCTTCCTAAGTGGACAGTTTGATTTCATAGAAGTGTGATTGACTTGGAGTTACATTGTGTTGTTTAAGTGTTCCCTTTATTTTTTTGAGCAGTGTATAAAGAAATGTGTGAATGTAAATAAATTAATTAGGTCCTAATCTATGGATTTCACATGACTGGTCAGGGGCACAGCCATGAGTGGGCCTGGAAGGGCATAGACCCACCCACTGGTCTCATACGATCCCGCAGGTGTAAAAGCCGGATGTGGAGATGCTGGGCTGGAGTGGTTACACGTGGTCTGCCGTTGGACCGGTTGGAGGTACTGCCAAATTCTCTAAAATGACGTTGGAGGCGGCTCATGGTAGAGAAGTGAACCTTTTAATTTTCTGGCAACAGCTCTGGTGGACATTCCTGCAGTCAGCATGCCAATTGCACGCTCCCTCAACTTGAGACATCTGTGGCATTGTGTTGTGTGACAAAACTGCACATTTTAGAGTGGCCTTTTTATTGAACCTAGCACAAGGTGCACCTGTGTCATGATCATGCTGTTTAATCAACTTCTTGGTATGCCACACTTGTCAGGTGGATGGATTATCTTGGCAAAGGAGAAATGCTCACTAACAGGGATGTAAACAAATTTGTGCACATTTGTGAAAAATAAGGTTTTTGTGCGGAAGGAACATTTCTGTGATCTTTTATTTCAGCTCATGAAACATGGGACCAATACTTTACATGTTGCGTTTATATTTTTGTTCAGAATGTTTGCTTTTATAACATCATGTGCAGTTTAAGCTGCAATAAAATAAGAATTTAAAATTAAAAGCATATTGAAAGTAGCTTACAAAAGTGGTTGCATCCCAAGTTCAAATTTTGTACGTCACACATTCTGATTCAAGATGACGTCTCCCGAGTGGTGCAGTGGTCTAAGGCACTGCATTACAGTGCTAGCTGCGTCACTACAGATCCTGGTTCGGTACCGGGCTGTGTCGCAGCCAGCCGCTACCGGGAGACCCATGAGGCGGCGCACGTTTGGCCCAGCGTCGTCCGGGTTAGGGGAGGGTTTGGCAGGCCGGGATGTCCTTGTCCCATCGCTCTAGCGAGTCCTGTGGTGGGCCGGGCGCAGTGCACGCTGACACGGTCGCCAAGTGTAAGGTGTTTCCTCCGATACATTGGTGCGGCTGGTTTCTGGGTTAAGCGAGCATTTATGTCAAGAAGCAGTGCGGCTTGGCGGGGTCGTGTTTCGGATGATGCAGGGCTCTCGACCTTCACCTCTCTCGTGTCCGTATGGGATTTGCAGCGTTGGGACAAGACTGTAACTACCAATTGGTTACCATGAAATTGGGGAGAAAAAAAGGGGTAAAAAAATATATACACTATCGTTCAAAAGTTTGGGGTCACTTAGAAATGTCCTTGTTTTTAAAAGAAAAACTCATTTTTTGTCCATTAAAATAACATCAAATTAATCCGAAATACAGTGTAGACATTGTTAATGTTGTAAATGACTATTGTAGCTGGAAACGGCAGATTTTCTATGGAATATCTACATAGGCGTACAGAGGGCATTATCAGCAACCATCACTCCTGTGTTCCAATGGCACGTTGTGTTAGCTAATCCAAGTTTATCATTTTAAAAGGCTAATTGTTCATGTATATTATGAAAAAATAATAATAATAGCTTTAGTACAGCGTGTGCTTAATAATCCTAATTCCAAAGTTATAACCCAGAGGGCCGGCACACCAGTCATTTAAAAAAATGCTGCATGAAATTCAGAATTTCACCCCAGAGAGTTGGAGCAGGCTTATTTGTATGCTCCTCTCCTCTGCTTGGCTAAAAAGCTATGAGAACATGAACAAAATGATTGGATGCGTACCAAATGTCCCATAGGGTGCCATTTGGAATGACAATTAAAGCTTAATCTCTTAAGTGTTCAATTTAGAAAATAGAGGATAATTGCCACCAATACAGGGATAATATATGCTCTGGAATCTTCTTGGCATCTTTTTAAAGTCATTGCATGTTTCCTCATCATCCCAACTGTAAATAAAGTATTATATGTATTTATCTGAATGAGTACTCGGTGCTCAACAATTTAACACATGGTATGAGCAGGACTTCAGAGTCCTGCACGTTTCTGGAGTATTGTGTTCAATGTGAAAGGTCCAATCGACCAGCTATACAGAAAGCTAAGTTACATTCCAACTCGTCTCTGGTAGACATTTATTAACAGTTCTATTACTATATTACACAATTGTTTTGTGTTATTATATTATTATTTGTAGTATATATATTATTATTAATATTTACCATTTTGTTTCATAACCATATATTTATATCAGTCTAGAATACACATTGTCTGCACTATAAGTAACACAAAAACATTAATGTGCATCATTAGTGACTAGAGTTCTCAGTCGTATGATGTTGATTGCGCAACGCAGGTAGCAGTCTGCAGGACTCTACAGGCCTGCTCTATTCAGTTCTGCTGTGGATCAGGTTGCACTGGGAGGGAAACGTACCCGTCTCCTCTCCTCTGGGGCTTCCAGAGAGCACACACACACACACACACACACACACAGACACAGACGCTTCCAGATAGCTGCCATATTGGAGAGCACAGAGGGATCAGCTTAAAGCAACAGGCTTGTTGACTCTGATATCCTATCTGGAAGACTGATATCCATCACTTCCCCAGTTTACAGTGCTTGCTGCTAACTGGGCTGACGGCAGAATATTAGCGTGGGTCGGGGCTAGCCAGAGGATCTCCAGCGGGAGACTGAAGGCTGGGTCATGTGTTTGTGTCTGTCAAGTGTTGGCTGAAAGAGAGTGTCTGTCTGTCTAAGACCTGGGTTCAAATACTATTTGAAATACTTTGAGTGTTTGGTCTAGCTTGCCTGTAGTGCCAGGTGGGCGTCGTTCAACGTTCTGAAACTATTCAATTGGTCCATTAAGGCAGGTTAGCTCAATCAAGAACAGATCAAGTATGATAGATAAAAATAATTTTAAGTAGTTTTTGAACCCAGGTCTGTTGTTTCTTCTGACTGCTGTTCCCTCTCACCCCACACCAGGCAGTGTAAATGAGGGGCGCATCAAGGTGAGGAAGATAGCGGGTGAGGAGGAGGGTGTGCCAGGCACAATAAGCAGATGTTCTGATCTGGTAATGGAGGGAGGGGAAAAGAGGAGGACAGAACAGGCTGTGAGATGTAAAACATACATTTGCCTCTCGCCTGCTGCTTGTCTCTCTCCGCTGCCCCTCGAGCCCAGATGTACCTGCTGTCGCTGGCGAGGCTCCACGGCCAACACTGACATCTGTTCAGACTAGCTCAGACTAGCTCAATGTCCTTCGCCGCCACGGAGCGAAAAAGAAAGAAGAGGACTGGGTCACTCAGCAACCATCATCCTTCAGGTGAAAGGTTAACTGTTTAGCGTGTGGTGTTGAACACAGGGGCCGCGATTCAGCCAATGACAGGACAGATTGATTTGTGCAAATCATTTTGCCCTTCCTACTTGCAGAGAAGACTTGATTAGGAGGAGAAAGTCATTAGACGAGAGTTTGCTGGGTTTGGGGGATGGAGGGTTCAGGTGAGGCTGTTGTGGAGTTTTGGCTGTGGATAGGCTGAGGATGGGACTGTCTCTCTATATCTATCTATCTATCTCTCTCTCTAAGAATGTGAAATGTCAGAATAATAGTAGAGAGAATTATTTATTTCAGCTTTTATTTCTTTCATCAGTATTAGTAATTTGGTAACATTGACTTTAAATTGTTTAATTTGGGTCAAACATTTCGTGTAGCCTTCCACAAGCTTCCCACAATAAGTTAGGTGAATTTTGGCCCATTCCTCCTGACAGAGCTTGTGTAACTGAGTCAGGTTTGTAGGCCTCCTTGCTCGCACACGCTTTTTCAGTTCTGCCCACACATTTTCTATAGGATTGAGGTCAGGGCTTCGTGATGGCCACTCCAATACCTTGACTTTGTTGTCCTTAAGCCATTTTGCCACAAATTTGGAAGTATGCTTGGGGTCATTGTCCATTTAGAAGACCCATTTGCGACCAAGTTTTAACTTCCTGACTGATGTCTTGAGATGTTGCTTCAATATATCCATATAATTTCCGTCCTCATGATGCCATCTATTTTGTGAAGTGCAACAGTCCCTCCTGCAGCAAAGCACCCCCACAACATGATGCTGCCACCCCCGTGCTTCACGGTTGAGATGGTGTTCTTCGGCTTGCAAGCCTCCCCCTTTTTCCTCCAAACATAACGATGGTCATTATGGCCAAACAGTTCCATTTTTGTTTCATCAGACCAGAGGACATTTCTCCAAAAAGTACGATCATTGTCCCCATGTGCAGTTGCAAACCATAGTCTGGCTTTTTTATGGCGGGTTTGGAGCAGTGGCTTCTTCCTTGCTGAGCAGCCATTTAGGTTATGTCGATATAGGACTCGTTTTACTTTGGATATAGATACTTTTGTACCTGTTTCCTCCAGCATCTTCACAAGGTCCTTTGCTGTTGTTCTGGGATTGATTTGCAAGTTTCACACCAATGTACGTCCATCTCTAGGAGACAGAACGCATCTCCTTCCTGAGCGGTATGACGGCTGCGTGGTCCCATGGTGTTTATACTTGCGTACTATTGTTTGTTCAGATGAACGTGGTACCTTCAGGCGTTTGGAAATTGCTCCCAAGGATGAACCAGACTTGTGGAGGTCTACAATTTTTTTCTGAGGTCTTGGCTGATTTCCTTTGATTTTCCCATGATGTCAAGCAAAGCGGCACTGAGTTTGAAGGTAGGCCTTGATATACATCCACAGGTACACCTCCAATTGACTCAAATGATGTCAATTAGCCTATCAGAAGCTTCTAAAGCCATGACATCATTTTCTGGAATTTTCCAAGCTGTTTAAAGGCACACTCAACTTAGTGTATGTAAACTTCTGACCCACTGGAATTGTAATACGGTGAATTATAAGTAAAATAATCTGTCTGCAAACAATTGTTGGAAAAATTTATTGTGTCATGCACAAAGTAGATGTCCTAACCGACTTGCCAAAACTATAGTTTGTTAACAAGAAATTTGTGGAGTGGTTGAAAAAATAGTTTTAATGACCCCAAGCTAAGTGTATGTAAACTTCCGACTTCAACTGTACCATCATTAAGCCCACGGGAGGATAAGGATGAGCAGACTGGTTTTCTTAATTGCCCTAGTCTAGACTGAGGCTGAACCTTGGTCACTGGGGTGATAGAACACACACACACACACAAACACACACACACACACACACACACACACACACACACACACACACACACACACACACACACACACACACACACACACAAGGTGGTGTAGCGGTACCCGTGTAAGGCAGTATTTCTCAAGGTGGTGTAGCGGTACCTGTGAAAGGCAGTATTTCTCAAGGTGGTGTAGCGGTACCCGTGAAAGGCAGTATTTCTCAAGGTGGTGTAGCGGTACCCGTGTAAGGCAGTATTTCTCAAGGTGGTGTAGCGGTACCCGTGAAAGGCAGTATTTCTCAAGGTGGTGTAGCGGTACCCGTGAAAGGCAGTATTTCTCAAGGTGGTGTAGCGGTACCCGTGTAAGGCAGTATTTCTCAAGGTGGTGTAGCGGTACCTGTGAAAGGCAGTATTTCTCAAGGTGGTGTAGCGGTACCTGTGAAAGGCAGTATTTCTCAAGGTGGTGTAGCGGTACCCGTGTAAGGCAGTATTTCTCAAGGTGGTGTAGCGGTACCCGTGTAAGGCAGTATTTCACAAGGTGGTGTAGCGGTACCCGTGTAAGGCAGTATTTCTCAAGGTGGTGTAGCGGTACCTGTGAAAGGCAGTATTTCTCAAGGTGGTGTAGCGGTACCTGTGAAAGGCAGTATTTCTCAAGGTGGTGTAGCGGTACTTGTGAAAGGCAGTATTTCCCGGGTGGCGCAGCAGTCTAAGGCACTGCATCTCAGTGCTTGAGGTGTCACTACAGACACCCTGGTTCGATTCCAAGCTTATCACAACCGGCTTTGATTGGAAGTCCCATAGGCCTGCGCACAATTTGCCCAGCGTTGTCTGGGTTTGGCTGGTGTAGGCTGTCATTGTAAATAAGAATTTGTTCTTAACTGACTTGCCTAGTTACATAAAGGTTAAATAGAAAAATTATAATAATTTCCCTCCACCGTATCAATCTATCATTCAAATAATCAAATCGCACTTGTCACATGCGCCGAATACAACCTTACCGTGAAATGCTTACTTACAATCCCTTAACCAACAATGCAGTTCAAGAAATAGAGTTAAGAAAATATTTACTAAATAAACTAAAGTAAAACATCTAATAAAAAGTAACACAATAAAATAACAATAACGAAGCTATATACAGGGGGTACTGGTACCGAGTCAATGGGTGGGGGTACAGGTTAGTTGAGGTCATTTGTACATGTAGGTAGGGGTAAAGTGACTATGCATAGATAATAAACAGCAAGTAGCAGCAGTGTAAAAACAAAGGGGGGGGTCAATGTAAATAGTCCGGGTAGCCATTTGATTAATTGTTCAGCAGTCTTATGGCTTGGGGGTAGAAGCTGTTAAGGTGCCTTTTGGACCTAGACTTGGCGCTCCGGTACCGCTTGCCGTGCGGTAGCAGAGAGAACAGTCTATGACTTGGGTGACTGGAGTCTCTGACAATTTTTTTTACCTTCCTCTGACTGCCTATTATATAGGTCCTGGGTGGCAGGAAGCTTGGCCCCACTGATGTACTACCCTCTGTAGTGCCTTACGGTCGAATGCCGAGTAGGTGCCATACCAGGCTGTGATGCAACCGGTCAGGAGGCTCTCGATGGTGCAGCTGTAGAACCTTTTGAGGATCAGGGGACTCGTGCCAAATCTTTTCAGTCTCAGCTGAGTTTATGGTGTTATTTTAGCAGATTTGAGACTCATTGCTCCAACCTAGCTCCTGTCTGATTGATATGTTTATTACAGTACCGTCTTCCCTCTCACAATAGAAATGATGCATGAATCACATTATGTTTATACTGTCTCCTCTCTCTGGGAAAGAAAGAGAGAGAGACATGGGCTACGTCCCAAATTGCACCCTATTCCCTATATAGTGCATTTCTTTTGACCAGAGCCCTACGGGGAAAAGGGACCATTTGAGACACAACCATGGTAGCTAGTTAGAGAGGGGCTCATTAACATCTCGTTACTGGATAAGTACCTCTCATTTTCTCCGGGAGACTCACTCGAGCCCTGCCCAGACTAACAGATTTTCATATCTCTCTAAAGATTACAACCCCTCTCCTCGTTGCCTTGCCCTCTAACGTCTAGTGTTAATTCCCTCTTTGTGACCATGACGCAACCGACACGACCGACGGCTGTTACATTCATTTTTTAATGTCGGCCACTCCGCGTCATTGACCTTCAATTTCTGCTGAGTACAACACCTGCTGACCTCCGGCCCTAAATCTGTCAGAGAGGATATATATACCCACCCTCCCTCCGTCTCTCTCTCTCTCTCTCTCTCTCTCTCTCTCTCTCTCTCTCTCTCTCTCTCTCTCTCTCTCTCTCTCTCTCTCTCTCTCTCTCTCTCTCTCTCTCTCTCTTTCTCTTTCTCTTTCTCTTTCTCTCTTTCCCTCCCTCCCCCAGGCTCACACACACCTGTCATGTCCCTCAGATGTCCTGCATCTTGTTTCAACACATGCCTCTACCACTGTAATGAGGGGAGAAATTGAGCGGAGTCTCTTTTCTCTCCAGACGGTTAATTTTTGTAGAATTTATCAACGAAAATGTATCTGGTTTTATGACGGATGCTAAGGGCATTTCTATTGACATGCTCATTGACAGTTCACACTACATTCTGCATCTTATTGTCTGTGGCTGGCTAAATGACACCTTGAAGAGAAGGTTGGGCTGTGAGAGTAGGTTGATGGGGCAGGCTGTATTGAGCCAGGTGTCAACACGCTGTGATGTAACGCATCAGAAGGAACTTTTCTTATTGTTCGACTGGCTGGCTGACTGACTGGTTGACTGGCTGACTGGGGTCTCAGGCTGGTAAAGACGTCAGACCTAGGCTGTGTCTCAAATGGCATTCTAGTCCCATAGGGTGCTGGTCAAAAGTAGTGAACTATACTGTATAGGGTGTAGGGCGCTGGTCAAAAGTAGTGAACTATACTGTATAGGGTGTAGGTGATCTCAGACTTATAGGGTGTAGGTGATCTCAGACGTATAGGGTGTAGGTGATCTCAGACTTATAGGGTGTAGGTGATCTTAGACTTATAGGGTGTAGGTGATCTCAGACTTATAGGGTGTAGGTGATCTCAGACGTATAGGGTGTAGGTGATCTCAGACGTATAGGGTGTAGGTGATCTCAGACGTATAGGGTGTAGGTGATCTCAGACGTATAGGGTGTAGGTGATCTCAGACTTATAGGGTGTAGGTGATCTCAGACTTATAGGGTGTAGGTGATCTCAGACTTATAGGGTGTAGGTGATCTCAGACTTATAGGGTGTAGGTGATCTCAGACATATAGGGTGTAGGTGATCTCAGACGTATAGGGTGTAGGTGATCTCAGACGTATAGGGTGTAGGTGATCTCAGACTTATAGGGTGTAGGTGATCTCAGACTTATAGGGTGTAGGTGATCTCAGACGTATAGGGCGTAGGTGATCTCAGACGTATAGGGCGTAGGTGATCTCAGACGTATAGGGCGTAGGTGATCTCAGACGTATAGGGCGTAGGTGATCTCATACGTATAGGGCGTAGGTGATCTCAGACGTATAGGGCGTAGGTGATCTCAGACGTATAGGGCGTAGGTGATCTCAGACGTATAGGGCGTAGGTGATCTCAGACGTATAGGGCGTAGGTGATCTCAGACGTATAGGGCGTAGGTGATCTCAGACGTATAGGGTGTAGGTGATCTCAGACGTATAGGGCGTAGGTGATCTCAGACGTATAGGGCGTAGGTGATCTCAGACGTATAGGGCGTCATATGAGATGCAGCCCCTGGATGGTTAATGGACATCCTTTGTGGGTATTCTTTCACTTTCTGGAAGCTCAATAGTTATTTTTCTTTCTTTGCGAGTGTTTTTTCTCTCGGCTCAGGAATGAAGATGGAGAAATGGCTTGTGCTACGCGCTGCCAAACTTTACAGATGGGTTCAGGCAGATTGAGATTAATTGTTGATTTGGGATTGACCCTCGACTCCAGTTATTTAAAACAACTATTAATCTCTGGCTTGGATGTGAATGGAGAACATGAATGTACGTATACAGACAAAAACCATTACGATAACCATAATCCCACTCTGTTATAAAGCATTTACCAATTTTACCGGCATGTCATTACATGAACCATACAGGAATGTCCCTTCGGTTACCTTTAATATGAATGATTTCCAAAGGAATGTCTAGATTACGTGTTCTACTAATGAGGCTAATTGTAGTACTAAGCCCTTTGGCATTGTGTTCTCACAGTAACCTCTGAACCTGTCAGAGACATGTTAGGTGCCAGGACCCAACACCTGCTGAGGGGGGTGGGATCATGGTGTGTGTACGTGTGTGTGCGTGCATGCTCACATACATTGTGTGTGTTTTAGAGCAGGGTTTCCCCAAACTAGGTCCCCCCCTACGTTTTTGTTTTTGCCCTAGCACTACACAGCTGATTCAAAACCAAAACGTGTACCCAGGGAGGGCCCCAGGACCAAGTTTGGGAAACCCTGTTTTAGAGGAGGGGGTGCAGTTCGGACCCTGCAACCTGACCCCCCCTCTCCTGTTGCCACTGCGGCCCTAAACCACCAGTCTGCAGCCCCAGTGGCTCCAGATGCCCCGGTGGCTCACGGCTCACTTGACCGTGCTTACAGGAAGCCCATTGTTGCAGGGGACAGAATTCAGGGGGGAAGTGGTGTAATCCTGGCTCTGTCCTGGATCAGTCAGGTTGGATTTCACACACAGACCCCTGATCCGGCTGCAGCGCAGTCCTCAGCCAAGCTAGGCCCCTCGATACAACGCACCCACCATTCCCTAGGAGACGGGGAATCACAGGGAAAGTAGTCTAGCCGTGCTCCATAATAAGAGAGTTGTAGCATAGGAGCTGGTATTATAATAATGAAGGGGAGGAGTTAAAAGCATGTGTAACCTGTTGTAATGTAATTGTCTTATGGTGTTCCAATTAGACATGATTTTTTATTTATTTTATTTATTTAACCTTTATTTAACTAGGCAAGTCATTAGAATTACAATGTCTCTCCAATATTTTAGCATTCATATATAATTAGATTTCTTTACATAATGTTTACACAAATTTAAATCACAGAAGATGGCACAGTCCCAACTACTGTGTTGTACTTAGCTGTATCATGGTGAGGAGGGGCTCGTGGTAGTGGCTGGAGCGGAATAGGTAGAATGGTATCAAATACATCAAACACATCCCTTCAGTTACCTTTAACATGTATGATTTCCAAAGGAATGTCTAGATTACGTATTCTACTAATGAGGCTAATTGTAAGCCCTTTGGCATTGTGTTCTCACAACACACTACAGACCCAACACCACACTACAGACCCAACACCACACTACAGACCCAACACCACCCAACACCACACTACACCACACTACAGACCCAACACCACACTACAGACCCAACACCACACTACAGACCCAACACCACACTACAGACCCAACACCACACTACACCACACTACAGACCCAACACCACACTACAGACCCAACACCACCCAACACCACACTACAAACACAACACCACCCAGCAGACAACACCACACTACAGACCCAACACCACCCAACACCACACTACAGACCCAATACCACACTACAGATCCAACATCACCCAACACCACACTACAGATCCAACACCACACTACAGATCCAACACCACACTACAGATCCAACACCACACTACAGATCCAACATCACACTACAGATCCAACACCACCCAACACCACACTACAGACCCAACACCACCCAACACCACACTACAGATCCAACACCACACTACAGATCCAACACCACACTACAGATCCAACACCACACTACAGACCCAACACCACCCAACACCACACTACAGATCCAACACCACACTACAGATCCAACACCACACTACAGATCCAACACCACACTACAGATCCAACACCACACTACAGACCCAACACCACACTACAGACCCAACATCACCCAACACCACCCAACACCACACTACAGACCCAACATCACCCAACACCACACTACAGACCCAACATCACCCAACACCACACTACAGACCCAACACCACCCAGCACCACACTACATACCCAACACCACACTACAGACCCAGCACCACACTACATAGACACAACACCACACTACAGACCCAGCACCACACTACATAGACACAACACCACACTACATACCCAACACCACACCACACTACACCACACTACAGACCCAACACCACACTACACCACACTACAGACCCAACACCACACTACAGACCCAACACCACACTACAGACCCAACACCACCCAACACCACACTACAGACCCAACATCACCCAACACCACACTACAGACCCAACACCACACTACAGACCCAACACCACCCAACACCACACTACAGACCCAACACCACACTACACCACACTACAGGCCCAACACCACACTACATACCCAACACCACCCAACACCACACTACAGACCCAACACCACACTACAGACCCAACACCACCCAACACCACACTACAGACCCAACACCACACTACAGACCCAACATCACCCAACACCACACTACAGACCCAACACCACACTACAGACCCAACACCACCCAACACCACACTACAGACCCAACACCACACTACACCACACTACAGACCCAACACCACACTACAGACCCAACACCACCCAACACCACACTACAGACCCAACACCACACTACAGACCCAACACCACACTACAGACCCAACATCACCCAACACCACACTACAGACCCAACACCACGCTACAGACCCAACACCATCCAACACCACACTACAGACCCAACACCACACTACACCACACTACAGACCCAACACCACGCTACAGACCCAACATCACACTACAGACCCAACACTACCCAACACCACACTACAGGCCCAAAACCACACTACATAGACCCAACATCACACTACAGACCCAACACCACACTACAGACCCAACACCATCCAACACCACACTACAGACCTAAAACCACACTACAGACCCAGCACCACACTACATAGACCCAACACCACCCAACACCACACTACAGACCCAACACCACACTACAGACCCAACACTGTCCCCCACCCTTTGGGCTGGTCAGGAAGAGACCCCACCAGAAGGAAATCCAAGACTACAGTAGATCAAACTGTATTTGGGATTGCTATGCAGCGTGTGTGGTGAGTGTGTTGCACCACTCTGCCTTGGGGAGTTTAGCCTGGTGAGGTGCAGTTTACCACTGTGACAACATGGCCCTTCCAGCGCTTACTTTACCTCCCAGCTCTTTTCATATAATACATGACAAATTATATGTTTCTGCTTGCTTCAGATTTTTTTCACTCTTCAAATCATCTGTGAGGAGAGTTATCTGTGCTCTTTAAAAGAAAACACGTTTTTACTTCTGCTCTCTCTTTTGGTGCAGTAGGTGTGTTAGAATGAAGTCCCATCCAATGTGAGTAATTTGTCTTTCATTGAATTAGACAAACTCTAGGCCACGCCAATGACGTTGAAATAAATTGATGTAATGACAAGAATTCCTGCCTCGTAACAGTGGAGAGGTGAAAATCCGCCCCGCCATTTCTGGCTTTGCACTTGGCATGGTATGTAATGTGATCTCAGACGTGTTAGA
This sequence comes from Salvelinus alpinus, assembly GCF_045679555.1. Lineage (NCBI taxonomy): Eukaryota > Metazoa > Chordata > Actinopteri > Salmoniformes > Salmonidae > Salvelinus > Salvelinus alpinus. Next base: position 28,134,868 of record NC_092117.1, read on the forward strand.
GAAAGCAAAGACTTCTTCTCCTCCATTTTACGCACAAGCAGAATTCCAGTTTGTAGGCTTCTTGTTTTCCTCTTGCTGGTGTCACAGAGGTATTTAACGTCCTACAACTTCTTTAAAGTTAGAGAAAAAGATTGTTAATTCAAAACAGAAAGTACTTAAGGTACACATTTGTAGAGGCTGACAGATATATTCTAGTACACACACTCATACTAACACATATATTCTAATACACACACAAGCACTCACACAGACTTCAATATGACCTTATAAGTGGTCAACTATCTGTGCTGATAACTTCTTGTTTTCTGACACTGAAATACCCATCTCTTGTATCTTCGTCTCTGGTAGTGTCATGTTGTCTTAAATGCTCCCTCGGCTCTCTCTGTTCTGTGTGTAAAGAAATGAGTTGGGAGGAGGGAGGGAGGGATACACAAGTTCACAGGAATGTTTGTGATGCCAGGGATCCCTAACAACAAACAACCATCACTACATCAAGAGAGGATTGTTTCTCCTCTTTCTCTGGAGCCTTCCACTCTGCTGCAAATTTACATGACCCCTCCGCTCCTCTCCACACAAGAGGCTGGGCCCCGTTCAACAGCTCCTTTTAAGGCATAACAAGGCAGCTTTGTTGCCTGGGTCGGGTCGCTCTGGTGGGATGCTAAGTTGCTAAGTTCAGCCTCAGCGGCTGATAAATAGGGCTCTTTCTCTCTGTAGCTGGCTCAGCTTTGATGTGTATGTGTGTATGTGTGTCTCTGTAGCTGGCTCAGCTTTGATGTGTATGTGTGTCTCTGTAGCTGGCTCAGCTTTGATGTGTATGTGTGTCTCTGTAGCTGGCTCAGCTTTGATGTGTATGTGTGTCTCTGTAGCTGGCTCAGCTTTGATGTGTATGTGTGTATGTGTGTCTCTGTAGCTGGCTCAGCTTTGATGTGTATGTGTGTCTCTGTAGCTGGCTCAGCTTTGATGTGTATGTGTGTCTCTGTAGCTGGCTCAGCTTTGATGTGTATGTGTGTATGTGTGTCTCTGTAACTGGCTTGGCTTTGGTGTGTCGGTCTCTCACAGTGTACGCATCATGTGAAAGACGTGACCTCAGCTTAATTGACTAATTGTGGGGGACGTGAAGTTATTTGTTGTTTATCAGCCAGACAAAAGCAGGATACGTATTCACTACTTTTAAACCATAAAATAAAATATATGTTCATAAAAAAAAAATATGTTCCTGAAAGGTTTTAGGTGTGAAGCATCCTAGAGTTGTATTTCTTAAACGTTTTAGGTGTGAAGCATCCTAGAGTTTTATTTCTTAAACGTTTTAGGTGTGAAGCATCCTAGAGTTTTATTTCTTAAACGTTTTAGGTATGAAGCATCCTAGAGTTTTATTTCTTAAACATTTTAGGTGTGAAGCATCCTAGAGTTTTATTTCTTAAACGTTTTAGGTGTGAAGCATCCTAGAGTTTTATTTCTTAAACGTTTTAGGTATGAAGCTTCCTAGAGTTTTATTTCTTAAACGTTTTAGGTGTGAAGCATCCTAGAGTTTTATTTCTTAAACGTTTTAGGTATGAAGCTTCCTAGAGTTGTATTTCTTAAACGTTTTAGGTGTGAAGCATCCTAGAGTTTTATTTCTTAAACGTTTTAGGTGTGAAGCATCCTAGAGTTTTATTTCTTAAACGTTTTAGGTATGAAGCTTCCTAGAGTTTTATTTCTTAAACATTTTAGGTGTGATTCACATTCCAAAACATATCATTCCAAAATCATGGGCATTAATATGGAGTTGGTCCCCCCTTTGCTGCTATAACAGCCTCCACTCTTCTGGGAAGGCTTTCCACTAGATGTTGGAACATTGCTGCAGGGACTTGCTTCCATTCAGCCACACGAGCATTAGTGAGGTCGAGCACTGATGTTGGGAGATTAGGCCTGCCTCGCAGTCGGTGTTCCAATTCACCCCAAAGGTGTTCGATGGGGTTGAGGTTTGGGCTCTGTGCAAGCCAGTCAAGTTCTTCCACACCGACCTCGACAAACCGTTTCTGTATGGACCTCACTTTGTGCACAAGGGCATTGTCATGCTGAAACAGGAAAGGACCTTCTCCAAACTGTTGCCACAAAGTTGGAAGCACAGAATCATCGAGAATGTCATTGTATGCTGTAGCGTTAAGATTTCCCTTCACTGGAACTAAGGGGCCTTTTGCGAACCATGAAAAACAGCCCCAGACCATTATTCTTCCTCCACCAAATGTTACAGTTAGCATTATGCATTGGGGCAGGTAGCGTTCTCCTGGCATCCGCCAAACCCAGATTCATCCGTCGTACTGCCAGATGGTGAAGTGTGAATCATCACTCCAGAGAACGCGTTTCCACAGCTCCAGAGTCCAATGGCAGCGAGCTTTACACCACTCCAGCCAACGCTTGGCATTGCGCATGGGGATCTTAGGCTTGTGTGCGGCTGCTCGGCAATGGAAACCCATTTCATGAAGGTCCCGAGGAACAGTTCTTGTGCTGACGTTGCTTCCAGAGACTGTTTAGAACTCTGTAGTGAGGGTTGCAAAGGAGGACAGATGATTTTTACGCGCTATGTGCTTCAGCACTCGGCGTTCCCTTTCTGTGAGCTTGTGAGGCCGTTGTTGCTCCTAGACGTTTCCAGATGTGTTGAGTTTAGACGTGACTAAACTCAACACAGCATTTATCTCAATTAAGTGTTGAGCCTAGTCTTTATGTGTCCCAAATGGGACCCTATGTAGGCATCCTATGGGCCCTAGTCAAACGTAGTGCACTATTGTAGCGAATAAGATGTGATTTGGGACACAGACCCTCAACATCAGCAGTCTGTTCAGAATCATACATGGCGTTTTGACCTCCTTGATTTAGTTCTACTCCAGTCATTTATTTGGTCTGAGTCCGCAACAATGACATATATAGTTGGGTAAATACTCTGGCTTTCAGTTGAAATATACAATCCCCAATGTCCATCAATCTCCTTCCTGCTGGAGGGAGAATAACTCCTTACCTCCAGCACTGTATATCATCAGATAAGTACTCCCTGGAAATGGGAAACCATGGACAGGCTTAACCACTTCCTGCTTCCCCATAGACGAGTGTTAATGATAAAGGATAGTGAATGGAAAGAGGATTTTATCAGTGGGAAATTGGGGGAATTGGTTAGCTCCAATGAGGCTCTTCTATACCACATTTCACAATCAAGGCCTATTTCAGAAGTATAGTTTGGGGTTTCTTTGGAGACTGTTTTTTGTGGAGATTTGTTGAGGGATGTATGCCGAAGCAGACAGTATTGACAGGATGTGTATCTAACCAATAGCATTGCTCATCAGACAAACCAGCTAGACCCTCCCTGAAAGTCCCTTACACACAGCCTCGACTATCCACGATCTCTTTCCAAATGTTTGACATCCAGATTCTTTAGCTCTGAGAATATGTACCACATGTCCGTCCACCATCGACAAGCCTGCCCAGTCTCCTTATCCCTCCTATCCCCTGACAAGCCCCTGTCCTGTCTGGTCCTTCTCCCCTTCATCCTGTCTCCCTGTCTGTCCCAGTCTCTTACTGCTGCGCCCCGTCCCTCCGCCTCTGATCAGAGCTGACACGGAGTTGATTCAAATCGGCCTGCTTACTGGGTGCAGGGCGGACTGCCGACTAGATTGGATCACAGAGAGGAGAGAGTTTTTCTAATGGGCAGACAAATGAACGTCCAAGGCCTCGGCTCTCTGCAATGATTCCCTCTACTACGTAGCATATGTGCTTCTCTAAGAGCAGTGAGAGATGAGAGAGGAGTTGGAGTGTATAGGGACTGGGGTTGGACATTAGTGTGTAAACACTCTCATTTCTTCACATAGTTGTTTGTGGGACTGCAGAGAGTGAGACTGGGGAATAGCTGGACCTAGACAATAGTGTGTTAACCAACTAACTCTCTCTCATTCTTTCTCATGTTTGTTTCTGATGGAGAAAACAATAATGGAAGGTTACTGGCCGATCAATAGTCTATACAAACACAGAGCAAGATTAATATGTTATAGCTACACTGGCACAGAAAGAACCGACTCTCCAGTGTTGGTGATTTATTCTGCCTTTGCTTTTTGTGACGTCCGCTTAAAAAGTGGTCTGCTTGCCCTGATTGAACATTAACACCTTGGTTATGGCGTGCTTATGAGGCAGCGCTTTTTCATTAGGATTAATTGATGTTAGGATTTGTTGAAGTGTATTATCAATATTTATCTGTTTGCCTTGGAGGAACGTTGATCAATGAAAATGGCTTTGCTTGGTTGACTGTATTGGACACTGAAGCAGTTTGCACATCGGCCACGTAATGGCCATTTATGAGACGCCAGCTGCACAATCAATAAAGCATTGAAATAAGAAGATGAAATTCCTTATTTCTTTAATGATTACTTCTCAGTTTTATGGTTGAACTTTCTTCCAGATTTGAAAACTTTTAGGGTTAGAAGTAATTCTCTCTTTCAAAAAAAATGCAAAAACAACCATCTCAAAGATTTTCCTCTCAGCTTCAAGCCCATTAAGATTCCTCAAAGTTTTTACATATCACCACATCAAATACATATAAATGATGAATGTCTCAAACAGCAGTAGCTAGTATTGCACCAGTAGCCCCCGGGTTCCCTTCAAAACTGATTTGGTATATGTGAACTTTGTTGTTACACAGGCCAGGGGAAATTTGAGTAATGTGCTGCTTGGTGTGTGTGATTCATCATTCACATCTCATAATGCAAAACACACTAATAAACATCGCCACCGTCATGTATTACTTCAAGATTGTGTTTGTTGTTCAGTTAATGAATTTACTAGCTACTGCAACTAGTTTAATATGCATGCCGGCGGGTGAGGAGTGGCTTTGTCATCACATATTGCATGCGTAGCAGCTAAGACATTATGCTTTCTTCATAGATCACAGAGATACTGTTTTTATTCCAGACAGTTGGTTTTATTGACTGTGCAATAAGGACTTAGAAAAGGTCAGCTGAGTGCCCTCTTTATTTCTACAGTAATCACTTTCTGCGTCAGGAAAGCAAGAAGTCAAATTGGCCTCGATGTATTTTGGAAGTCTTGCTAACCGTTGGATGTCTTGTCCATGTTCTGGTGTGGGGATGATGATGGAGTTGAGAGAGAGAACGTTACTTACTTTCTGACTATTGCATGAATCATCTCTAGAGAGGGGGGGGGGGGGAAGAGAGGGTTTACACTGTAGGAGAGGGTAATAATAATATAACTTACTGTAGAGGTTTCATTTCCAGGAGGCAATACACAGTAGAGCTTTCAATAGCTTCCAAAAAGGTTTCTATGTAGGGACTCATGGTGCAGCTCTACTGTAACTCATCGGAGCATCAAAGTACATCTTACAGACACAGGCTTGTCCCAAAATCTGACAATACACTGTTAAACCTAACTCCATCATGTTTGGCGGAAAGTTTTATAACTATATGAAACTAAAAACAACTAGTTGCCATTGACAATGGTGCTGGCGTAGCGTACTGCCATTAACGTTAACATGCCCAGTGCTTGGCTCTGTGTACCACACTGTGAAGGAGAGAAATAATAAACAGTGTTCTTTGTTTACCTTCGCCTGCCCACCACTCGTAATCCCAGGGGCCACTGCTAGCCATTGAGCTGTGTTGTTGTAATAACAAATGACCGCAGAAGTAGCAACCAGCAATAACCATGACGTCAGCTGACCTGCTCCCAATACTTGGGGGGGGAGTAGGAGTAAGCTGCTCCCAAGACTTGGGGGATTCTGGTGGGTGGGGTGGGGTAAATGGAGAAGGTTTTGGGAGGGGAGGGGTGGTAAGGGGAACAGGAGTTGGATGGAGAGGGGTTTGGGGGGTTGGATGGAGAGGGGGTTGGAGGGTGAGGGGGAGTAACAGGAGTTCTAGGAGGCAACAATAAATAGCTGGTGTGTGTTTATGGTTGTCAGGAGTTTTAGCTGGTGTGCGTTTATGGTTGTCAAGAGTTTTAGCTGGTGTGCGTTTATGGTTGTCAAGAGTTTTAGCTGGTGTGCGTTTATGGTTGTCAAGAGTTTTAGCTGGTGTGCGTTTTTCCTCTCCTAGATATGATTTATCCCCAGCCAGTCCAGCCTAGTCGACGCAGCTGTTTGTACAACGGATAGTTTTACACCGGCTCATGTTAAACACGCTTAGCTCGCTGACAGCATCCATCTCGGAGAGGACAAAATAGATACAGGACCAAGTGGCTTATTGTGATCCCCTGAACATGACGGAACAAAAGCTTGTTTCTCCAGGTCTTCCCTGCATGGTTCCCCAGAACAGTTGTGTCTCCAGGCCTTCGTCCCAGAACCTGCATGGTTCCCCAGAACAGTTGTGTCTCCAGGCCTTCGTCCCAGACCCTGCATGGTTCCCCAGAACAGTTGTGTCTCCAGGCCTTCGTCCCAGAACCTGCATGGTTCCCCAGAACAGTTGTGTCTCCAGGCCTTCGTCCCAGACCCTGCATGGTTCCCCAGAACAGTTGTGTCTCCAGGCCTTCGTCCCAGACCCTGCATAGTTCCCCAGAACAGTTGTGTCTCCAGGCCTTCGTCCCAGACCCTGCATGGTTCCCCAGAACAGGGAATCAACTGAAACCAAACAGAATGAGAATACTGATGGTTGTACTACCATGTCAAGACATGGATGTAGAAAAAACTAAAGTAATCATGGAAATATGATTATTGACGTTGGGAGGAATAGTATTCAGAGTATACTGTTACACAATATACATAAGGCAATCCAACTCCACCTTGTAAATAATAGCTACATTTTACAGTGATACCTTGAAATAATGACTCTTCTAGCTAGTGTACTGTTTGTCACTATGCCACGTCTCCCTCCGTATGTCAATACTTACGCTAAATGTCCCCTGTAATTATGGTCCTTGGGATGTTTCAACCCATCTACCGTCCAACGAGAAGCCATTTTACTTTAATGCTCAGTACATGGTGACCCCAGGTTCCTACGCAGCCCTCTGCAGTTATGACCTTATACATAACTTATTTACTACTCTCTCTCCCATCTCCCAGGAGTTTTAGTGTTAACATTGATTCCGAGGCTTTGGAGGGAAGCAGACGGCGTGTCGTGTCCTGGTGCCTGACTCATGTCTGTTCCAGCCATTCCCCTCTGCCCTCTTCGCCTTCTAAACTTCTAACCAGCTGCAAACTTCAAAAGGAATAGGATTTATTAGGGCCACAACTCCCGGATTCAGCGACCATCAACTTGTTTATCCAAGTTTAAATATTCCTGGTTGTATATCCCATATTATAAACTGGGTGGTTCGAGCTCTGAATGCTGATTGGCTGACAGCCGTGGTATATCAGACTGTATACCACGTGTATGACAAAACATTTATTTTTACTGCTATAATTATGTTGGTAACCAGTTTATAATAGCAATAAGGCACCTCTGGGGTTCGTAGTTTATGGCTAATATACCACGGCTCAGGGCTGTATCCGCGTTGCGTCGTGCTTAAGAACAGCCCTTAGCTGTAGTAAATTGGCCATCTACCACACCCCCTCATGGCTTATTGCTTAATTATGCCCTTTCATGTTGGTCCATGAGGATGCATTTGAAGAGTGGTGAGACCAGTGAGACTGGAGACCCTGTAAGACCGAGTCCGTCTCAAACAGAAAATGTCTATTATCATCAAGGCTTTGGATTCCGTCCACTGCTTTAACAGTATGGTTCTGAAGTTCTGGAGGTGTTGTATAATTTATGTATTTCAGAGGTGCTGTGATTTGTTTGGCCACTTTTGATGATGCGGGTGGTGGGGGGTGCGGTGGAGGGGTTAGTGGGGGGGAGGTTCAGGTCAGAGCAGGCGTCATTGAATCTTCTCCTGTTTTCCCCTTGAAGATGCCCATCCTTTAGCCTTTCACAAATCCCTCAGTCATTCTCATCCCCCTCCACCCCCATTCACCCCTCCCTCCCTCCCTCCCTCTGTATCTCCCAAATGGAAAACATGTGGCATGGCTTGTCATTTGTTAACGTGCGGTAGAAAGAGCGAAGCCGGCCAGCAGACGGCTCATCAGGAACGCTCATTCAGTATGATGAATGTGGCCAAATACACATTTGTCCGTAAAACTTGCAGAGTGGAGCAGCATCATTAGGCATGAGGAATAGGTGGAGCCCGCTGAGGAGTGAGTGCAGTAAACAGATGTTGGGGATTTTCACGGGCATCCTTCATCCAGAGAACTATCATTAATAAAGCTTGAAGGTGATCCTCTACGTTTCCCATTTAAGACCAAATAAAGTATAGGATGCTCAGGAAATTGCTGAATGAACTGAATTTCTCACGGGTTCTTAAGCAAGGTGGCCCAATAGGTTTGTTGTCGGTTTTCTTTTATGAAATAAGAACTGTTCTCTGAGCTGTATTCTCTGTGTTAGTCATCATGTTGTTTCTCAGTCCTTAGGGAGCTTGCTTTCATCAGAGTAAAATACAGGTTCTCTCCACTGTAAGCCTAATGCTGTTTGAGCTGTTAGTCTCGCTGGATGCATTCTATTGACTATTAAGTGCTCAGGTGGCACATCATCATCTGTCTATGCTTCTATTGTAGCAAGATGTATTACATATTCATGTAATCTTTACAATTAAATTCTGTGAATGTAGCACTGTATGTTGCTTAAGATGTATGCAAATATGCAACTGGCTGAATATTGAATATTTAATATTTAATAATAAAGGGTCCATGGCGGATGTTGAGGTGGAGAATGTGATGCAAATGCCTTTGACAACCAGACAAAATAATGTATTTCACCCAACTGTAATGTTAGTTGTATCTGCCCGGTATATTCTTCAGGGGGTTGAATAGCTGTATATCTCTGTAGGGTCTGGTGTTGCTGGGTGAACTAGCCCCATGTACAGTTGAAGTTGGAAGTTTACATACACCTTAGCCAAATACATTTAAACTCCGTTTTTTACAATTCCTGACATTTAATCCTAGTAGAAATTCTCTGTCTTAGGTCAGTTAGGATCACCACTTTATTTTAAGAATGTGAAATGTCAGTATAACAGTAGAGAGGATGATTTATTTTAGCTTTTATTTCTTTCATCACATTCCCAGTGGGTCAGAAGTTTACATACACTCAGTTAGTATTTAGTAGTGTTGCCTTTAAATTCTTTAACTTGAGTCAAACATTTTGGGTAGCCTTCCACAAGCTTCCCACAATAAGTTGGGTGAATTTTGGCCCATTCCTCCTGACATAGCTTGTGTAACTGAGTCAGGTTTGTAGGCCTCCTTGCTCGCACACGCTTTTTCAGTTCTGCCCACAAATTTTCTATAGGATTGAGGTCAGGGCTTTGTGATGGCCACTCCAATACCTTGACTTTGTTGTCCTTAAGCCATTTTACCACAACTTTGGAAGTATGCAGAGATATACAGCTATTCAACCCCCTGAAGAATATACCGGACAGATACAACTAACATTACAGTTGGGTGAAATACATTATTTTGTCTGGTTGTCAAAGGCATTTGCATCACATTCTCCACCTCAACATCCGCCATGGACCCTGGGCTCATCGTCCATTTGGAAGACCCATTTGCGACCAAGCTTTAACTTCCTGACTGATGTCTTGAGATGTTGCTTCAATATATCCACATACTTTTCCCTCCTCATGATGCCATCTATTTTGTGAATTGCACCAGTCCCTTCTGCAGCAAAGCACCCCCACAACATGATGCTGCCACCCCCGTGCTCCGCGGTTGGGATGGTGTTCTTCGGCTTGCAAGCATCAGGAGGCTGAAGAAATTCGGCTTGTCACTGAAAACACTCACAAACTTTTACAGATGCACAATCGAGAGCATCCTGTCTGGCTGTATCACCGCCTGGTATGGCAACTGCTCCGCGCCGCACCCGTAAAGCTCTCCAGAGGGTAGTGAGGTCTGCACAACACATCACCGGGGGCAAACTACCTACCCTCCAGGACACCTACACCACCCAATGTCCCAGGAAGGCCAAAAAGATCATCAAGGACAACAACCACCCGAGCCCACTGCCTGTTCACCCCGCTATCATCCAGAAGGCGAGGTCAAAACACGTGCATCAAAGCTGGGACCGAGAGACTGAAGAACAGCTTCTATCTCAAGGCCATCAGACTGTTAAACAGCCATCACTAACATAGAGTGGCTGCTGCCAACATACTGACTCAATCTCTAGCCACTTTAATAATAAAAAATTGGATATAATAAATGTATCACTAGTCACTTTAAACAATGCCACTTTATATAATGTTTACATACCCTACATTACTCATCTCATATGTATATACTGTACTCTATACCATCTACTGCATCTTGCCTATGCCGTTCGGCCATCGCTCATCCATATATATTTTTATGTACATATTCCTATTCATTCCTTTACACTTGTGTGTATAAGGTAGTTGTTGTGAAATTGTTAGGTTAAATTACTTGTTAGATATTACTGCATGGTCGGAACTAGAAGCACAAGCATTTCGCTACACTCGCATTAACATCTGCTAATCATGTGTATGTGACAAATAAAATGTGATTTGATTTGAAGCCTCCCCCTTTTTCCTCCAAACATAACGATGGTCATTATGGCCAAACAGTTCTATTTTTGTTTCAGCAGACCAGAGGACATTTCTCCAAAAAGTACGATCTTTGTCCCCATGTGCAGTTGCAAACCATAGTCTGGCTTTTTTATGGTGGTTTTGTGGCATTGGCTTCTTCCTTGCTTAGCGGCCTTTCAGGTTATGTTGATATAGGACTCGTTTTACTGTGGATATACAGTGGGGAGAACAAGTATTTGATACACTGCCGATTTTGCAGGTTTTCCTACTTACAAAGCATGTAGAGGTCTGTAATTTTTATCATAGGTACACTTCAACTATGAGAGACGGAATCTAAAACAAAAATCCAGAAAATCACATTGTATGATTTTTAAGTAATTAATTTGCATTTTATTGCATGACATAAGTATTTGATACATCAGAAAAGCAGAACTTAATATTTGGTACAGAAACCTTTGTTTGCAATTACAGAGATCATACGTTTCCTGTAGTTCTTGACTAGGTTTGCACACACTGCAGCAGGGATTTTGGCCCACTCCTCCCTACAGATCTTCTCCAGATCCTTCAGGTTTCGGGGCTGTCGCTGGGCAATACGGACGTTCAGCTCCCTCCAAAGATTTTCTATTGGGTTCAGGTCTGGAGACTGGCTAGGCCACTCCAGGACCTTGAGATGCTTCTTACGGAGCCACTCCTTAGTTGCCATGGCTGTGTGCTTCGTGTCGTTGTCATGCTGGAAGACCCAGCCACGACCCATCTTCAATGCTCTTACTGAGGGAAGGAGGTTGTTGGCCAAGATCTCGCGATACATGGCCAAATCCATCCTCCCCTCAATACGGTGCAGTCGTCCTGTCCCCTTTGCAGAAAAGCATCCCCAAAGAATGATGTTTCCACCTCCATGCTTCACGGTTGGGATGGTGTTCTTGGGGTTGTACTCATACTTCTTCTTCCTCCAAACACGGTGAGTGGAGTTAGACCAAAAAGCTCTATTTTTGTCTCATCAGACCACATGACCTTCTCCCATTCCTCCTCTGGATCATCCAGATGGTCATTGGCAAACTTCAGACAGGCCTGGACATGCACTGGCTTAAGCAGGGGGACCTTGCGTGCGCTGCAGGATTTTAATCCATGACGGCGTAGTGTGTTACTAATGGTTTTCTTTGAGACTGTGGTCCCAGCTCTCTTCAGGTCATTGACCAGGTCCTGCCGTGTAGTTATGGGCTGATCCCTCACCTTCCTCATGATCATTGATGCCCCACGAGGTGAAATCTTGCATGGAGCCCCAGACCGAAGGTGATTGACCGTCATCTTGAACTTCTTCCATTTTCTAATAATTGCGCCAACAGTTGTTTCCTTCTCACCAAGCTGCTTGCCTATTGTCCTGTAGCCCATCCCAGCCTTGTGCAGGTCTACAATTGTATCCCTGATGTCCTTACACAGCTCTCTGGTCTTGGCCATTGTGGAGAGGTTGGAATCTGTTTGATTGAGTGTGTGGACAGGTGTCTTTTATACAGGTAACGAGTTCAAACAGGTGCAGTTAATACAGGTAATGAGTGGAGAACAGGAGGGCTTCTTAAAGAAAAACTAACAGGTCTGTGAGAGCCGGAATTCTTACTGGTTGGTAGGTGATCAAATACTTATGTCATGCAATAAAATGCAAATTAATTATTTAAAAATCATACAATGTGATTTTCTGGATTTTTGTTTTAGATTCCGTCTCTCACAGTTGAAGTGTACCTATGATAAAAATTACAGACCTCTACATGCTTTGTAAGTAGGAAAACCTGCAAAATCGGCAGTGTATCAAATACTTGTTCTCCCCACTGTAGATACTTTGTACCTATTTCCTCCAGCATCTTCACAAGGTCCTTTGCTGTTGTTCTGGGATTGATTTGCACTTTTCGCCCCAAAGGTCGTTCATCTCTAGGAGACAGAACGCGTCTCCTTCCTGAGCGGTATGACAAATGCATGGTCCCATGGTGTTTATACTTGTGTACTATTGTTTGTACAGATGAACGTGGTACCTTTAGGTGTTTGGAAATTGCTCCCAAGGATGAACCAGACTTGTGGAGGTCTACAATTATTTTTTTGAGGTCTTGGCAGATTTCTTTTTGATTTTCCCATGATGTCAAGCAAAGAGACACTGAGTTTGAAGGTAGGCCTTAAAATACATCCACAGGTACACCTCCAATTGACACAAATTATGTCAATTAGCCTATCAGAAGCTTCTAAAGCAATGACATACTTTTCTGGAATTTTCCAAGCTGATTAAAGGCACAGTCAACTTAGTGTATGTCAACTTCTGACCCACTGGAATTGTGATACAGTGAATTATAAATGAAGTAATCTGTCTAAACAATCTGTAGGGTCCATACATCTCTGTAGGGTCTAGTGTTGCTGGGTGAACTAGCCCCATGTATCTCTGTAGGGTCTGGTGTTGCAGGTTAAACTATCCCCATGTATCTCTGTAGGGTCTGGTGTTGCTGGGGAACTAGCCCCATGTATCTCTGTAGGGTCTGGTGTTGCTGGGGAACTAGCCCCATGTATCTCTGTAGGGTCTGGTGTTGCTGGGTGAACTAGCCCCATGTAGGGTCTGGTGTTGCTGGTTAAACTAGCCCCATGTATCTCTGTAGGGCCTGGTGTTGCTGGGTGAACTAGCCCCATGTAGGGTCTGGTGTTGCTAGGTGAACTAGCCCCATGTATCTCTGTAGGGTCTGGTGTTGCTGGGTGAACTAGCCCCATGTATCACTGTAGAGTCTAGTGTTGCTGGGTGAACTAGCCTCATGTATCACTGTAGGGTCTGGTGTTGCTGGGTGAACTAGCCTCATGTATCACTGTAGGGTCTGATGTTGCTGGGTGAACTAGCCCCATGTAGGGTCTGGTGTTGCTAGGTGAACTAGCCCCATGTATCTCTGAAGGGTCTGGTGTTGCTGGGTGAACTAGCCCCATGTATCTCTGTAGGGTCTAGTGTTGCTGGGTGAACTAGCCCCATGTAGGGTCTGGTGTTGCTGGTTAAACTAGCCCCATGTATCTCTGTAGGGCCTGGTGTTGCTGGGTGAACTAGCCCCATGTAGGGTCTGGTGTTGCTAGGTGAACTAGCCCCATGTATCTCTGTAGGGTCTGGTGTTGCTGGGTGAACTAGCCCCATGTATCACTGTAGAGTCTAGTGTTGCTGGGTGAACTAGCCTCATGTATCACTGTAGGGTCTGGTGTTGCTGGGTGAACTAGCCTCATGTATCACTGTAGGGTCTGATGTTGCTGGGTGAACTAGCCCCATGTAGGGTCTGGTGTTGCTAGGTGAACTAGCCCCATGTATCTCTGAAGGGTCTGGTGTTGCTGGGTGAACTAGCCCCATGTATCTCTGTAGGGTCTAGTGTTGCTGGGTGAACTAGCCTCATGTATCACTGTAGGGTCTGGTGTTGCTGGGTGAACTAGCCCCATGTAGGGTCTGGTGTTGCTGGGTGAACTAGCCCCATGTATCTCTGTAGGGTCTGGTGTTGCTGGGTGAACTAGCCCCATGTAGGGTCTGGTGTTGCTGGGTGAACTAGCCCCATGTATCTCTGTAGGGTCGGGGGTTGCTGGGTGGACTAGCCCCATGTAGGGTCTGGTGTTGCTGGGTGAACTAGCCCCATGTAGAAGCCTCCATCTCAGTCAGATGCTTTGTAAACAACAGGTGTAGACTAACAGTGAAACGCTTACTTATGGGCCCAACAATGCAGAGAGAAAAAATCATATGAACATAAAAGAACAAGGAATAAATACACAATGAGTAATGATAACTTGGCTATATACATGGGGTACCAGTACTGCGTTGATGTGCAGGGGTACGAGGTAGGTATGTACATATATGTAGGCGTAAAGTAACTAGGCAACAGGATAGATACATTGGCTTGCGAATGTATTCACCCCCTTGGCATTTTTCCTATTTTGTTGCCTTACAACCTGGAATTAAAATATATCTTTGGGGGGTTGGTATCATTGGATTTACACAACATGCCTACCACTTTGAAGATGCAAAATATTTTTTATTGTGAAACAAACAAGAAATAAGACAAAAAAAACTGAAAACTTGAGCGTGCATAACTATTCACCCCCCAAAGTCAATACTTTGTAGAGCCACCTTTTGCAGAAATTACAGCTGTTAGGCTCTTAGGGTATGTCTCTATAAGCTTGGCACATCTAGCCACTGGGATTTTTGCCCGTTCTTCCAGGAAAAACTGCTCCAGCTCCTTCAAGTTAGATGGGTTCTGCTGGTGTACAGCAATCTTTAAGTCATACCACAGATTCTCAATTGGATTGAAGTCTGGGCTTTGACTAGGCCATTCCAAGACATTTAAATGTTTCCCCTTAACTACTCGAGTGTTGCTTTAGCAGTAAGTTTAGGGTCATTGTCCTACTGGAAGGTGAACCTTCGTCCCAGTCTCAAATCTCTTTAAGACTGAAACAGGTTTCCCTCATGAATTTCCCTGTATTTAGCGCCATCCGTCATTCCTTCAATTCTGACCAGTTTCTCAGTCCCTGCCGATGAAAAACATCCCCACAGCTTGATGCTGCCACCACCATGCTTCACTGTGGGGATGTGGTTCTCGGGGTGATGAGAGGTGTTGGGTTTGCGCCAGACATAGCGTTTTCCTTGATGGCCAAAAAGCTCAATTTTAGTCTCATCTGACCAGAGTACCTTCTTCCATATGTTTGGGGAGTCTCCCACATTCCTTTTGGCAAACACGAAACTTGTTTGCTTATTTTTTCTTTAAGCAATGGCTTTTTTTCTGGCCACTCTTCCCTAAAGCCCAGCTCTGTGGAGTGTATGGCTTAAAGTGGTCCTATGGACAGATACTCTCCACTGTGGAGCTTTGCAGCTGCTTCAGGGTTATCTTTGGTCTCTTTGTTGCCTCTCTGATTGATGCCCTCCTTGCCTGCCCCATGAGTTTTGGTGGGCTGCCCTCTCTTGGCAGGTTTGTTGTGATGCCATATTATTAAAACATTTTAATAATGGATTTAATGGTGCTCCGTGGGATGTTCAAATTTTCTGATTTTTTTTTATAACCCAACCCTTATCTGTACTTCTCCACAACTTTGTCCCTGACCTGTTTGAAGAGCTCCTTGGTCTTCATGGTGCCGCTTGCTTGGTGGTTCCCCTTGCTTAGTGGTGTTGCATACTCTGGGGCCTTTCAGAACAGGTGTATATATACTGAGATCATTTGACAGATCATGTGACACTTAGATTGCACACAGGTGGACTTTTTGGTGGACTTTATTTAACAATTTATGTGACCTCTGAAGGTAATTGGTTGCACCAGATCTTATTTAGGGGCTTCATAGCAAAGGGCAATACATATAGCAATACATATGCGTGCACCACTTTTACGTTTGAATTTTTTTCAAATTTTTTGAAGCAAGTTATATTTTTTATTTCCCTTCACCAGTTTGGACTATTTTGTGTATGTCCATTACATGAAATCCAAATAAATCTATTTAAATTACAGGTTGTAATGCAACAAAATAGGAAAAACGCCAAGGGGGATATATACTTTTGCAAAGCACTGTAATAAGCAGTAGCACAAAAGTAGTCTAAACATGCTGAGACAGAGGCTTTACTATGAATAATGCTGCAGCCCCATAGAATCCAACTGGTTATACATCTAAATAGAGGCAGGGAGATTCCAGTGTGCCCACGGTCCATATCTTATTTCCTCTCTAGCACCTCTCCAATCCTCCAATCCACCTCTCATGCGTTGGCTGCAATTCCCCCCCCCCCCTTCTCCTCCCAGTAGAACCCAGTGTGAGTTGTATTTGCCACCACAATTTACCAACAAACGGGATCACATGAATACAACTCGCGCAAATCAATAAAAAAATGTCAGGAACACTTAGCTTCCCGCGCTTTGCTAAATGCAATTTATCACTCAGGGAGTCACGGGAAAGGAACCGACAGTAACAAATGGAGTCTAATCATTTGCGTTGGACCTGTTGTCAAAGGCTTGAAGACTACATTTTTCGTCTTCTGTTTAATACTGTCAATTGTACTGGGTTGCATGGGGTGTCTGAAGGGACTAGTGGGGTGTCTACTGATTGTATTTGTCTAGGGAAACCAGGGCTTTATGAAGTAGGCTATACAGGCGGGCAGGGTACTTTTACTTTCCCTTTCAGATAATATTTGATAGTTTACTGTAAGCCTATCAAGAGAACATGGGTATGTGTAGAGATATTGTTGTGGATACATTCTTGCACTTGTTTAGTCCTATTGAATAGGATGTGCAGGCTATTGAAATTGGAACATATGGGTATGCTACGCTAACTTACAGTTAACCTCAGTTAGGAATTATCACTGTTGATAGATCTACTGTGTATTGAGTCAGTACATGTTGAGAAAGTACTGTGCTGTAATCAACCCATAATTGACAAATGTTTTCTTAATGGTGAGAAAACCCCATGCAAAGCTCATGTTACCACTGTAAATTTAAAATCTGGTGCTTTGAATACATTTTGGATGACCATCGTTGTTTTTCCGTGCTGTTTTCTGGCTGCCTTGCTCAAAAGATTGATTGACGTCATAAACGGCAGTCATGTTTGCCCTGTTGTAAATTGGAAGGTCTTTTGAACATTAGTAATGTCAGTCACCCTGGCGGGTATGAGTGGTTTCCACATCAGACTTATTTCCCCCTCCATATTGTTAGACCTCAGGGACAAGTTAGACCTTGAAAGATATATTAAGTAGCTTCGAAGATATTGTTGGCATGGAACATGCTTTTACACAGCTCTTGTTAAAAAAGTTGGGGATGGCTTTAATAATATTTTTACTTTGGCCTAACAGTAGCTTTGATATTTGGAATTAAAAAGTAAATTCTGGAATGTCAGCTACAGTGTTTTTTTTGTGTTTTTTTTTGTCATGAATAAATAAGTAAATTAAAATAGTTTGTGACGATCGAAATTCAGGACCAAACCCTTAATTTGAAAATTAGCACTTACTGTAACTTTGTGCAACCTTTGAGGTAGTTATTTTAGTCATATATTGAAGTCCAAATCGCAGACAAGCCCCCTAAATACAATCTCTTCAGTTATTATTGGGTCTTGGGTAATTAGCATCCTGTGCATGACTTTAACCAGAATCAGCCTGCCTCGTGGTTTGAAATCACATTATAAACACATATTGGCACATGGAGAAACCTAGCCCTTTGATATTTCCGTCCATGTCCATCTATGCCCCTGGGCTGAAGGCGATCAACATGAAACCCACTTTACAAATTATGGCTGCTTTGCACTCGTCATTGATCATTTGGGAATCGTTCACGTTTGAAGTGCAATCATAGTACTTGACAAGCTGTCTATTAGAAGATGTGTGCAAAAAAACTCATTTATAAATAAGTAAGATGTACTATGAATCTAGAGCTTACTCCCCAGTCTGATATTTCTCCATGTAGGATATCTGCCATGTATTGCAGTAATGGACGTTTCACTCTCTTTATTTAAATTCAATTACAGGTACTTCATAGTCCTTTCGAACATGTTTGCTAAGGACTGTAGTACTTTATAGGTACTGCATCGGTTGTCATTCAAGGTGCGACGACCCCTTTAATGCTAATTAGGCCTCTAAACTCAGTCACCAGCCTATTTCTCGGAGTTACCACAGAAACTGTTCTTCTCAACCCTGGTTCCTTTTAAGATAAATTAGCGTGGTCTAAATAATGCAGTGACCCCTAATTCTCTTAGATTAGTGCCGAGTTAGATGATAGCCAACCCATTGGAATTGGTCATCAGCATAAATCATGACTGAATGAACTGATAAAATGCAAACTCGCCGGCCGTCATAAATCAAATGAAACCCACTTGCTGTGGAAGTCGGTGGAATTAGAAGTCCATGGTCCCATTAATTACATTGCCTTGTGAAGGCGACAGGGTTATAAATCAGCTGTGAAAGGTACTCCAGCCAGCCGGCCCAGGAAGCACAGGGAGGGAACCTGGCTCTGCCTGCTAATGGCTCTGTATAACATTACCCCCCTAACTGTTCCTTAGACAACCCACCTCCAGAGTGGCTATAGGGCTTTGGCTATAGGGCCTCCATAGATTTGGCTATAGCTTCAGTACTGTCGTGGGAGATATTATGGATGTATACATTTATTGCTAAGACCTAAGGAAGCATTGTATGCTTTTGTAGATGAGAAATAATGTGAGATGAGCAAACATTCTCATGATTACTTTCATAATCCATAATCTGTACATTGTCCCTCTTCCTTTCCTTGTGTTTTATGTGTCCTTTGAGTAAGGTTATCAACCTTTAGTCTACCACCCCAGTAAGGTTATTAACCTTTAGTCTACCACCCCAGTAAGGTTATTAACCTTTAGTCTACCACCCTAGTAAGGTTATTAACCTCTAGTCTACCACCTACCACCCCAGTAAGGTTATCAACCTTTAGTCTACCACCCCAGTAAGGTTATCAACCTTTAGTCTACCACCCCAGTAAGGTTATCAACCTCTAGTCTACCACCTACCACCCTAGTAAGGTTATTAACCTCTAGTCTACCACCTACCACCCTAGTAAGGTTATTAACCTCTAGTCTACCACCTACCACCCTAGTAAGGTTTTTAACCTCTAGTCTACCACCTACCACCCCAGTAAGGTTATCAACCTTTAGTCTACCACCCCAGTAAGGTTATCAACCTCTAGTCTACAACCTACCACCCCAGTAAGGTTATTAACCTCTAGTCTACCACCCCAGTAAGGTTATTAACCACTAGTCTACCACCTCAATAAGGTTATTAACCTCTAGTCTACAACCTACCACCCCAGTAAGGTTATTAACCTCTAGTCTACAACCTACCACCCCAGTAAGGTTATTAACCTCTAGTCTACCACCCCAGTAAGGTTATTAACCACTAGTCTACCACCCCAATAAGGTTATTAACCTCTAGTCTACAACCTACCACCCCAGTAAGGTTATTAACCACTAGTCTACCACCCCAATAAGGTTATTAACCTCTAGTCTACAACCTACCACCCCAGTAAGGTTATTAACCTTTAGTCTACCACCCCAGTAAGGTTATCAAACTTTAGTCTACCACCCCAGTAAGGTTATCAACCTTTAGTCTACCACCCCAGTAAGGTTACCAATCTCTAGTCTACCACCCCAGTAAGGTTATCAACCTTTAGTCTACCACCCCAGTAAGGTTATTAACCTCTAGTCTACCACCTCAGTAAGGTTATTAACCTCTAGTCTACCACCCCAGTAAGGTTATTAACCTCTAGTCTACCACCCCAGTAAGATAACCAACCTCTAGTCTACAACCTACCACCCCAGTAAGGTTACCAACCTTTAGTCTACCACCCCAGTAAGGTTACCAACCTCTAGTCTACAACCTACCGCCCCAGTAAGGTTATTAACCACTAGTCTACCACCCCAGTAAGGTTATTAACCTCTAGTCTACAACCTACCACCCCAGTAAGGTTACCAACCTCTAGTCTACAACCTACCACCCCAGTAAGGTTATCAACCACCTAGTCTACAACCTACCACCCCAGTAAGGTTACCAACCTCTAGTCTACAACCTAACACCCCAGTAAGGTTACCAACCTCTAGTCTACAACCTAACACCCCAGTAAGGTTATTAACCTCTAGTCTACAACCTACCACCCCAGTAAGGTTATCAACGTTTAGTCTACCACCCCAGTAAGGTTATTAACCTCTAGTATACAACCTACCACCCCAGTAAGGTTATTAACCTCTAGTCTACCACCCCAGTAAGGTTATCAGCCTTTAGTCTACCACCCCAGTAAGGTTATCAATCTTTAGTCTACCACCCCAGTAAGGTTATTAACCTCTAGTCTACAACCTACCACCCCAGTAAGGTTATTAACCTCTAGTCTACAACCTATCACCCCAGTAAGGTTATCAGCCTTTAGTCTACCACCCCAGTAAGGTTATCAACATCTAGTCTACAACCTACCACCCCAGTAAGGTTATTAACCTCTAGTCTACCACCTACCACCCCAGTAAGGTTATTAACCTCTAGTCTACCACCTACCACCCCAGTAAGGTTATCAGCCTTTAGTCTACCACCCCAGTAAGGTTATCAACCTTTAGTCTACCACCCCAGTAAGGTTATTAATCTCTAGTCTACAACCTACCACCCCAGTAAGGTTATTAATCTCTAGTCTACAACCTACCACCCCAGTAAGGTTACCAACCTTTAGTCTACCACCCCAGTAAGGTTATTAACCTCTAGTCTACCACCTACCACCCTAGTAAGGTTATTAACCTCTAGTCTACCACCTCAGTAAGGTTATCAACATTTAGTCTACCACCTCAGTAAGGTTATCAACATTTAGTCTACCACCCCAGTAAGGTTATCAACATTTAGTCTACCACCTCAGTAAGGTTATCAACATTTAGTCTACCACCTCAGTAAGGTTATCAACATTTAGTCTACCACCCCAGTAAGGTTATTAACCTCTAGTCTACCACCCCAGTAAGGTTATCAACCTTTAGTCTACCACCCTAGTAAGGTTATTTACCTCTAGTCTACCACCTACCTCCCCAGTAAGGTTATCAACCTTTAGTCTACCACCCCAGTAAGGTTATCAACCTCTAGTCTACAACCTACCACCCCAGTAAGGTTATTAACCTCTAGTCTACCACCCCAGTAAGGTTATTAACCACTAGTCTACCACCTCAATAAGGTTATTAACCTCTAGTCTACAACCTACCACCCCAGTAAGGTTATTAACCTCTAGTCTACAACCTACCACCCCAGTAAGGTTATTAACCTCTAGTCTACCACCCCAGTAAGGTTATTAACCACTAGTCTACCACCCCAGTAAGGTTATTAACCTCTAGTCTACAACCTACCACCCCAGTAAGGTTATTAACCACTAGTCTACCACCCCAATAAGGTTATTAACCTCTAGTCTACAACCTACCACCCCAGTAAGGTTATTAACCTTTAGTCTACCACCCCAGTAAGGTTATCAAACTTTAGTCTACCACCCCAGTAAGGTTATCAACCTTTAGTCTACCACCCCAGTAAGGTTACCAATCTCTAGTCTACCACCCCAGTAAGGTTATCAACCTTTAGTCTACCACCCCAGTAAGGTTATTAACCTCTAGTCTACCACCTCAGTAAGGTTATTAACCTCTAGTCTACCACCCCAGTAAGGTTATTAACCTCTAGTCTACCACCCCAGTAAGATAACCAACCTCTAGTCTACAACCTACCACCCCAGTAAGGTTATCAACCTTTAGTCTACCACCCCAGTAAGGTTACCAACCTCTAGTCTACAACCTACCGCCCCAGTAAGGTTATTAACCACTAGTCTACCACCCCAGTAAGGTTATTAACCTCTAGTCTACAACCTACCACCCCAGTAAGGTTACCAACCTCTAGTCTACAACCTACCACCCCAGTAAGGTTATCAACCACCTAGTCTACAACCTACCACCCCAGTAAGGTTACCAACCTCTAGTCTACAACCTAACACCCCAGTAAGGTTACCAACCTCTAGTCTACAACCTAACACCCCAGTAAGGTTATTAACCTCTAGTCTACAACCTACCACCCCAGTAAGGTTATCAACGTTTAGTCTACCACCCCAGTAAGGTTATTAACCTCTAGTATACAACCTACCACCCCAGTAAGGTTATTAACCTCTAGTCTACCACCCAAGTAAGGTTATCAGCCTTTAGTCTACCACCCCAGTAAGGTTATCAATCTTTAGTCTACCACCCCAGTAAGGTTATTAACCTCTAGTCTACAACCTACCACCCCAGTAAGGTTATTAACCTCTAGTCTACCACCTACCACCCCAGTAAGGTTATTAACCTCTAGTCTACCACCTACCACCCCAGTAAGGTTATCAGCCTTTAGTCTACCACCCCAGTAAGGTTATCAACCTTTAGTCTACCACCCCAGTAAGGTTATTAATCTCTAGTCTACAACCTACCACCCCAGTAAGGTTATTAATCTCTAGTCTACAACCTACCACCCCAGTAAGGTTACCAACCTTTAGTCTACCACCCCAGTAAGGTTATTAACCTCTAGTCTACCACCTACCACCCTAGTAAGGTTATTAACCTCTAGTCTACCACCTCAGTAAGGTTATCAACATTTAGTCTACCACCTCAGTAAGGTTATCAACATTTAGTCTACCACCCCAGTAAGGTTATCAACATTTAGTCTACCACCTCAGTAAGGTTATCAACATTTAGTCTACCACCTCAGTAAGGTTATCAACATTTAGTCTACCACCCCAGTAAGGTTATTAACCTCTAGTCTACCACCCCAGTAAGGTTATCAACCTTTAGTCTACCACCCTAGTAAGGTTATTTACCTCTAGTCTACCACCTACCTCCCCAGTAAGGTTATCAACCTTTAGTCTACCACCCCAGTAAGGTTATCAACCTCTAGTCTACAACCTACCACCCCAGTAAGGTTATTAACCTCTAGTCTACCACCCCAGTAAGGTTATTAACCACTAGTCTACCACCCCAGTAAGGTTATTAACCTCTAGTCTACAACCTACCACCCCAGTAAGGTTATTAACCTTTAGTCTACCACCCCAGTAAGGTTATCAAACTTTAGTCTACCACCCCAGTAAGGTTATCAACCTTTAGTCTACCACCCCAGTAAGGTTACCAATCTCTAGTCTACCACCCCAGTAAGGTTATCAACCTTTAGTCTACCACCCCAGTAAGGTTATTAACCACTAGTCTACCACCTCAATAAGGTTATTAACCTCTAGTCTACAACCTACCACCCCAGTAAGGTTATTAACCTCTAGTCTACAACCTACCACCCCAGTAAGGTTATTAACCTCTAGTCTACCACCCCAGTAAGGTTATTAACCACTAGTCTACCACCCCAGTAAGGTTATTAACCTCTAGTCTACAACCTACCACCCCAGTAAGGTTATTAACCTTTAGTCTACCACCCCAGTAAGGTTATCAAACTTTAGTCTACCACCCCAGTAAGGTTATCAACCTTTAGTCTACCACCCCAGTAAGGTTACCAATCTCTAGTCTACCACCCCAGTAAGGTTATCAACCTTTAGTCTACCACCCCAGTAAGGTTATTAACCTCTAGTCTACCACCCCAGTAAGATAACCAACCTCTAGTCTACAACCTACCACCCCAGTAAGGTTATCAACCTTTAGTCTACCACCCCAGTAAGGTTACCAACCTCTAGTCTACAACCTACCGCCCCAGTAAGGTTATTAACCACTAGTCTACCACCCCAGTAAGGTTATTAACCTCTAGTCTACAACCTACCACCCCAGTAAGGTTACCAACCTCTAGTCTACAACCTACCACCCCAGTAAGGTTATCAACCACCTAGTCTACAACCTACCACCCCAGTAAGGTTACCAACCTCTAGTCTACAACCTAACACCCCAGTAAGGTTACCAACCTCTAGTCTACAACCTAACACCCCAGTAAGGTTATTAACCTCTAGTCTACAACCTACCACCCCAGTAAGGTTATCAACGTTTAGTCTACCACCCCAGTAAGGTTATTAACCTCTAGTATACAACCTACCACCCCAGTAAGGTTATTAACCTCTAGTCTACCACCCCAGTAAGGTTATCAGCCTTTAGTCTACCACCCCAGTAAGGTTATCAATCTTTAGTCTACCACCCCAGTAAGGTTATTAACCTCTAGTCTACAACCTACCACCCCAGTAAGGTTATTAACCTCTAGTCTACAACCTATCACCCCAGTAAGGTTATCAGCCTTTAGTCTACCACCCCAGTAAGGTTATCAACATCTAGTCTACAACCTACCACCCCAGTAAGGTTATTAACCTCTAGTCTACCACCTACCACCCCAGTAAGGTTATTAACCTCTAGTCTACCACCTACCACCCCAGTAAGGTTATCAGCCTTTAGTCTACCACCCCAGTAAGGTTATCAACCTTTAGTCTACCACCCCAGTAAGGTTATTAATCTCTAGTCTACAACCTACCACCCCAGTAAGGTTACCAACCTTTAGTCTACCACCCCAGTAAGGTTATTAACCTCTAGTCTACCACCTACCACCCTAGTAAGGTTATTAACCTCTAGTCTACCACCTCAGTAAGGTTATCAACATTTAGTCTACCACCTCAGTAAGGTTATCAACATTTAGTCTACCACCCCAGTAAGGTTATCAACATTTAGTCTACCACCTCAGTAAGGTTATCAACATTTAGTCTACCACCTCAGTAAGGTTATCAACATTTAGTCTACCACCCCAGTAAGGTTATTAACCTCTAGTCTACCACCCCAGTAAGGTTATCAACCTTTAGTCTACCACCCTAGTAAGGTTATTTACCTCTAGTCTACCACCTACCTCCCCAGTAAGGTTATCAACCTTTAGTCTACCACCCCAGTAAGGTTATCAACCTCTAGTCTACAACCTACCACCCCAGTAAGGTTATTAACCTCTAGTCTACCACCCCAGTAAGGTTATTAACCACTAGTCTACCACCTCAATAAGGTTATTAACCTCTAGTCTACAACCTACCACCCCAGTAAGGTTATTAACCTCTAGTCTACAACCTACCACCCCAGTAAGGTTATTAACCTCTAGTCTACCACCCCAGTAAGGTTATTAACCACTAGTCTACCACCCCAGTAAGGTTATTAACCTCTAGTCTACAACCTACCACCCCAGTAAGGTTATTAACCACTAGTCTACCACCCCAATAAGGTTATTAACCTCTAGTCTACAACCTACCACCCCAGTAAGGTTATTAACCTTTAGTCTACCACCCCAGTAAGGTTATCAAACTTTAGTCTACCACCCCAGTAAGGTTATCAACCTTTAGTCTACCACCCCAGTAAGGTTACCAATCTCTAGTCTACCACCCCAGTAAGGTTATCAACCTTTAGTCTACCACCCCAGTAAGGTTATTAACCTCTAGTCTACCACCTCAGTAAGGTTATTAACCTCTAGTGTACCACCCCAGTAAGGTTATTAACCTCTAGTCTACCACCCCAGTAAGATAACCAACCTCTAGTCTACAACCTACCACCCCAGTAAGGTTATCAACCTTTAGTCTACCACCCCAGTAAGGTTACCAACCTCTAGTCTACAACCTACCGCCCCAGTAAGGTTATTAACCACTAGTCTACCACCCCAGTAAGGTTATTAACCTCTAGTCTACAACCTACCACCCCAGTAAGGTTACCAACCTCTAGTCTACAACCTACCACCCCAGTAAGGTTATCAACCACCTAGTCTACAACCTACCACCCCAGTAAGGTTACCAACCTCTAGTCTACAACCTAACACCCCAGTAAGGTTACCAACCTCTAGTCTACAACCTAACACCCCAGTAAGGTTATTAACCTCTAGTCTACAACCTACCACCCCAGTAAGGTTATCAACGTTTAGTCTACCACCCCAGTAAGGTTATTAACCTCTAGTATACAACCTACCACCCCAGTAAGGTTATTAACCTCTAGTCTACCACCCCAGTAAGGTTATCAGCCTTTAGTCTACCACCCCAGTAAGGTTATCAATCTTTAGTCTACCACCCCAGTAAGGTTATTAACCTCTAGTCTACAACCTACCACCCCAGTAAGGTTATTAACCTCTAGTCTACCACCTACCACCCCAGTAAGGTTATTAACCTCTAGTCTACAACCTACCACCCCAGTAAGGTTATTAACCTTTAGTCTACCACCCCAGTAAGGTTATCAAACTTTAGTCTACCACCCCAGTAAGGTTATTAATCTCTAGTCTACAACCTACCACCCCAGTAAGGTTATTAATCTCTAGTCTACAACCTACCACCCCAGTAAGGTTACCAACCTTTAGTCTACCACCCCAGTAAGGTTATTAACCTCTAGTCTACCACCTACCACCCTAGTAAGGTTATCAACCTTTAGTCTACCACCCCAGTAAGGTTATCAACATTTAGTCTACCACCTCAGTAAGGTTATCAACATTTAGTCTACCACCCCAGTAAGGTTATCAACATTTAGTCTACCACCTCAGTAAGGTTATCAACATTTAGTCTACCACCTCAGTAAGGTTATCAACATTTAGTCTACCACCCCAGTAAGGTTATTAACCTCTAGTCTACCACCCCAGTAAGGTTATCAACCTTTAGTCTACCACCCTAGTAAGGTTATTTACCTCTAGTCTACCACCTACCTCCCCAGTAAGGTTATCAACCTTTAGTCTACCACCCCAGTAAGGTTATCAACCTCTAGTCTACAACCTACCACCCCAGTAAGGTTATTAACCTCTAGTCTACCACCCCAGTAAGGTTATTAACCACTAGTCTACCACCCCAGTAAGGTTATTAACCTCTAGTCTACAACCTACCACCCCAGTAAGGTTATTAACCTTTAGTCTACCACCCCAGTAAGGTTATCAAACTTTAGTCTACCACCCCAGTAAGGTTATCAACCTTTAGTCTACCACCCCAGTAAGGTTACCAATCTCTAGTCTACCACCCCAGTAAGGTTATCAACCTTTAGTCTACCACCCCAGTAAGGTTATTAACCACTAGTCTACCACCTCAATAAGGTTATTAACCTCTAGTCTACAACCTACCACCCCAGTAAGGTTATTAACCTCTAGTCTACAACCTACCACCCCAGTAAGGTTATTAACCTCTAGTCTACCACCCCAGTAAGGTTATTAACCACTAGTCTACCACCCCAGTAAGGTTATTAACCTCTAGTCTACAACCTACCACCCCAGTAAGGTTATTAACCTTTAGTCTACCACCCCAGTAAGGTTACCAATCTCTAGTCTACCACCCCAGTAAGGTTATCAACCTTTAGTCTACCACCCCAGTAAGGTTATTAACCTCTAGTCTACCACCCCAGTAAGATAACCAACCTCTAGTCTACAACCTACCACCCCAGTAAGGTTATCAACCTTTAGTCTACCACCCCAGTAAGGTTACCAACCTCTAGTCTACAACCTACCGCCCCAGTAAGGTTATTAACCACTAGTCTACCACCCCAGTAAGGTTATTAACCTCTAGTCTACAACCTACCACCCCAGTAAGGTTACCAACCTCTAGTCTACAACCTACCACCCCAGTAAGGTTATCAACCACCTAGTCTACAACCTACCACCCCAGTAAGGTTACCAACCTCTAGTCTACAACCTAACACCCCAGTAAGGTTACCAACCTCTAGTCTACAACCTACCACCCCAGTAAGGTTATCAACGTTTAGTCTACCACCCCAGTAAGGTTATTAACCTCTAGTATACAACCTACCACCCCAGTAAGGTTATTAACCTCTAGTCTACCACCCCAGTAAGGTTATCAGCCTTTAGTCTACCACCCCAGTAAGGTTATCAATCTTTAGTCTACCACCCCAGTAAGGTTATTAACCTCTAGTCTACAACCTACCACCCCAGTAAGGTTATTAACCTCTAGTCTACAACCTACCACCCCAGTAAGGTTATCAGCCTTTAGTCTACCACCCCAGTAAGGTTATCAACATCTAGTCTACAACCTACCACCCCAGTAAGGTTATTAACCTCTAGTCTACCACCTACCACCCCAGTAAGGTTATTAACCTCTAGTCTACCACCTACCACCCCAGTAAGGTTATCAGCCTTTAGTCTACCACCCCAGTAAGGTTATCAACCTTTAGTCTACCACCCCAGTAAGGTTATTAATCTCTAGTCTACAACCTACCACCCCAGTAAGGTTATTAATCTCTAGTCTACAACCTACCACCCCAGTAAGGTTATCAACCTTTAGTCTACCATCCCAGCAAGGTTACCAACATTTAGTCTACCACCTCAGTAAGGTTATCAACATTTAGTCTACCACCCCAGTAAGGTTATCAACATTTAGTCTACCACCTCAGTAAGGTTATCAACATTTAGTCTACCACCTCAGTAAGGTTATCAACATTTAGTCTACCACCCCAGTAAGGTTATTAACCTCTAGTCTACCACCCCAGTAAGGTTATCAACATTTAGTCTACCACCCCAGTAAGGTTATCAATCTCTAGTCTACCACCCCAGATCAGACATTTCACATCACATCTACTCATATAGCCTGCAACAAATAGCACATTTCCTCGTGAGGAGTGTAAGTGTTGGAATCATCCCAAACATAGTCATTGTCTTTAGATTGTGAGTGTTTTTTTAACGGACAAGCCCTGGTCTCACTAGAGAACCTTCATCCATTATAGCCTCATCCATCACAGAATGCTTATTAAGTTGTCCATAAGTGACTGGAGTCATTTCACACAGGCTGCTAGTAGAATAATGACATTCCGTGCGGTGCTGTTAGATGTATTCATTTTTACTACAGTGACTTCGTCTGAGGTCAGATAGACTGGCGGTGCAGCCTGTTATGTCTGGCCACAGATATTGATTGTGTGATGGACTGGTTTAGGGGAAAGTGTTGGAACAGACTGTTTAACACCATGGACAATACAAAGATGTTCGTTGGTTAGAGTAACCACAGTAATACTGTACACATTAATGTACTACGTGTTTGCTTTTGTAATGCATCGGGTAAATAACCAATCTTTACAAAAAATATATTTCTATATTTGACCCATTTTGGGGATTTAATTGGCAGTATTGTAAACAACATAGTGTCTGCTGTCTCAGGTATGTGGTCAATGTGGAGGGTTGACAGAGTAGATAATGGTGTTATTTGGTTCTAAATCACTCTCACTAGTTGTGATGGGTCTGACTATGCCTTTGTGAACCAATAAACACTATACAGTATATACATAAGTATGTGGACACCCCTTAAAATGTCCTGTTTCAGCATGACATTGCACAAAGCGAGGTCCATACAAAAATGGTTTGTGGAGATTGGTGTGGAAGAACTTGACTGGCCTGCACAGAGCCCTGACCTCAACCCCATCGAACACCTTTGGGATGAATTGGAATGCTGACTGTGAGCCAGGCCTAATCTTCCAACATCAGTGCCAGACCTCACTAATGCTCTTGTGGCTGAATGGAAGCAAGTCCGGCAGCAATGTTCCAACATCTAGTAAAAAAGCCTTCCCAGAAGAGTGGAGGCTGTTATAGCAGCAAAGGGGGACCAAGTCCATATTAATGCCCATCATTTTGGAATGAGATGTTAGACGAGTAGGTGTCCACATTCTCTTGGTCAGGTAGTGTATGTTGTGAACTGACCTAATAGTTACAGTTGTCAGAGAGTTCAGATATTCTAGGAGGTTGAATCATCCTATTATCCTGGACATTACCCACTCTCTTTACATCAAGTATTGGTGAAACTCGATGGCTCTGGAGTCCTCTCTCTGGCTGTCTCTGTCTCTGTCTCTCTCTGTGTGTGTGGCAAAGTCCCTCAGAAACCATTTAGTCAGTCGAAATGGAGCGGGCTCAGGTGTCAGGGTAATGAATCATATGTAACACATATTAAAGCCTCCTCTTGTGAGAGGGACCACTGTTGTGTTGCTCCTTTCCCCTCTCTCTGTCTCTCTCTCTCTCTCTCTCTCTCTCTGTCTCTCTCTCTCTGTCTCTCTCTCTCTGTCTCTCTCTCTCTGTCTGTCTGTCTGTCTGTCTGTCTGTCTGTCTGTCTGTCTGTCTGTCTGTCTGTCTGTCTGTCTGTTACTTTTTCTTTCTTTCTTTCTTTCTTTCTTTCTTTCTTTCTTAAAGTCTCTCAGAAACCATGTAGTCAGTAGAAATGGAGCGGGCCCAGACCTCAGGTGTCAGGTTGATGAATCACATGGAACACATATTAAAGCCTCCTCGAGTGAGAGGGACCACTGTTGTGTTGCACCCATTCCCTTCCCTGTCTGCCCTAACTATTTCTCTCTCTTCCCCTCCCTCCTCTCTCTCCCCCCCCCCTCTTTCTCTCAACCAAAAGTGTGATCCTCTTCTAAAATGAAAAAAGAGAGAATTATAAATATGTCTGTGTGTTCGGCACATAAATGCGTCCTGTCCCGGGACATTGATTTATTGGATTCCCTGACGTTTTAGTTGTGGTCGTTATATATATGCCAGAGCCTCTCATTATGCTATCCTCATGTATTTTCCATACTTTTCTGGCCGGTTGTCCTCAGCGGGCTTTTACAGCAGCTGCTATAGAAAAGAGCAGGAAAGAAGACCAAGTACATATTGATCTACATTTCCATGATTTGTCTGAGAGTGATTGATCTGAATCTGTTCCATGAATGGATCTTGAATATGGCCCTTTTATTGAGTGGTCAAGAGTGCAATTACACACTATGATACAGTAGTTTATGATCAGCCGTCTTCCTAACTATGTGGGCCCTCTCGTCTAGTGTCGCATTTGAAGAATTGCTGAGTCTATTTGGTGAACTAGTGGTTCAAAATATATAGGCCTTGTTTACTTTGACCGTTGGTTCATGGCATAGGGGATACATTGTATTGGATTGAGAAGATTTGTGGGCCTATAATCTCTCATGGACAGATTCATGTGGACAGATGAAATGGCAAGAATCTGTCAAGGCCCACGTAGAATTATGTTGATTTTTATAACTAACCCAAGATAGACCACATCCTGTCGTTTGCAATGGGAACAAATGAGTCATAGTGGGCAGAACAAGCAAGGAGGTTGGTAGAACAAGCACAAGCTAGCGGGATCCTATTGGCCCGTTGTAGCATACATTTGCATATATCCGTTAGGGAACGGCTACACAGCACGGCTGGTCCTTGGATGTACACAGAGAGCTAATATTAATAATATGCATGTCAATCTCTCCTGGCTGAAA